>NW_028321908.1:300000-600000 GCF_036245765.1 Copidosoma floridanum | reverse complement strand
CGAATTAAAATAATAATTTCTGCCGTTACTAAAGTAGATGAACAAACTAATGATGATACTGGAGTTGGGGCAGCTGTAGCTGCTGGAAGTCAAGAAGAAATAGAAAATTGTGCTCTTTTAGTAAAAGCTCTAATTATAACTAAAATTAATAATATTTTTTTATTGAAATTTAAATTTATAAAATTTTAAGAACCACAAATAATTATTAATCTTATAGATAATATAATCATAATATTTCCAATTTAATTTATTAAACTTGGTAATATTTTAGAATTATGAGAATAAAAATTTTGATAATAAATTACTAGACAGTAAAAAACTAAACCTAAACCGTCTCATCCTGAAATTAAAAAAATTATAGTTGGTCCAATAATTATTATTAATAAAGAAATAATAAAAAAAAATACTAAATAAAAAAAGGCAATATTGTATAAATCATGATTTATATATTCACAACAATAAAGAATAATTATTAAAGAAATTAAGAATACAGTGAATAAAAAAAATATAGTAATTCAATTTATATAAATTAATATATTAATTGACAAAAAATTTATAATTCCTTAATTTCATTTAATAAATAAGTTTCATTTCATAAATATAAATATGTGACCGAAATTTAATATTAATAATCTTATTATTAAAAAATAAATTCTTCTTAAATAGTATGGAATAATGTATTTAAAACAAGTTTAAAAAGTTTGATTCCACAAATCAATATTTCTGATTAAATTATTTAAATTAATAAAAAAAATTAGTTTCTAAAATTGATAAATTTAAAGTTAAAAAATGGAAAATTAATATTGAATATTCATATATATTGTTAGAATTAAATTTTATCAATTTATTATTTCATATTTCATGAAAACAGTATAAAAATAAATAAATATTATAACATGCTCTAAAAAATATTCTTATAATTAAAATTGTTATTATTATTTTTCTTCATCTTAAAATAATTATAACGATTACGATTTCTCTTAATAAATTCAAAAATATTGGTAAAGCTATATTATTTATAAATAATAATAATCAAAATATTATTAATGATGGTATAAAATACACTATTCCTTTATTTATTATTATATTTCGACTTTCAGATTTTAAATAAAAATAATTAACTGAAACAAATATTTTTGATGAACATAACCCATGAGCAATTATAATTATTAATCCACCATAATACCCTCAAATTTTAATTAAAAATAATCCAATTAATATTATTCTTATATAGACAACAGATAAATAAGCAACAATAATTTTCATATCATAATGTTAAAGACATAAGAATCTTGAAAATATTATTCCAAGAAATCTTAAAAGTATAATTTAATCATTAAAAATTAGGAAATTAATATTTATTATTACAATTAATCGATACAATCCGTATCCTTTTAATTTCAATATAATTCCTGCTAAAATTATAGAACCAATAACAGGAGCTTTTACATGATCTTTAGGTGATCAATTATAGAATAAAAATATTGGTAATTTTACTAAAAATGCTTTAAATTTCAAGAAATAAAAAATAACTATTTAAAATTTATTTAATAAAATAATTTCTAAAAATATAAAAAATCTTATTGAATCAAATATTTTAAACAAAATTAATAATAAAATTAATAAAGGAAGAAAAATGAATTATGTATAAAATAATATATATAAGGATGCTTTAAGTCGTTCAGGTTGTATCCTCATTCTATAATTAATAAAAAAGTAGGAATAAGACTAAATTTAGATATAAAATAAAATATAAATAAATTAATAAATGTAAAACTTATTAATGAAACTAACATTTGAATAATTAACAGAAATAAATAAATTGATATATTAAAATTTTTTTTTCTCTTTATAATTACTAATTTAAATAATAGTAATGTTAAGTTAATTATTGTAAATCTAATTTTATTATAAATAAAATCAAAATAAATTATTATAAAATAGTTATAAATAAATAATAAAATATTATTAAATTGAAATATAAAAATTAAAATTCTTAAAAATAAATATATATCATTATGAAAAAAATTATAAATTAAAATTAATATAGTTAAATACATTGAAAATTCCATCATGAATTTATTAATAAAAATTTAAATGTCTCTTTCTTTATTTCGAATTAATAATAATAATGAAGTTAAACCTCAAACTTTTTCACAAACAACAAAAATTAAATAAAATAATGTTTAATTTAAAAGATTTATTGTGTTTACTATTAATATTAAAAATTTTAATAATCTTAATAATAAAAATTTTAATCTTATTAAATTCAATATTAAATTTTTATATAAGCAAGAGTATAGAAACAATGAAATAATAAATATAAAAATATATAAATGATAATTAAAAAAAATAATTAAAAAAAAACAAATTAATAAATAATCTCCAAAATTAATATTCTAAGATTAAACTATTTTTAAATAATTATTAAGTTAAGTAAAATAATAATTTTGTAAATTAAATTGATAAATTTTAATTTTAAATAATTAAATAACAACAAAATTTCTAATCAATATATTTATAATTAATTTATTCTTATTAACTTTGATTCTATTAATTATTAATTCTTTACCTATTCATTATAAAATATTTTATCCTGTAATTTTAGGGTCAATTTTTCTATAATACAATATAAAATGTTTATTAAATTTATCAATTTTTAATGCAAATAATTAATGATCACACATTAAAATTTTAATCACTGTAGAGAAAATAATAATTTTATATTTATATTTTACTAAATTTGTTCAATAATATAAATACCACAATAAAAGAAATATTTTTAAAAATTCTATTTTTAAATCAATAATTATATTATTGTTTTTTATTACTATAATTTTAAACGTTAATAAATTTTTAAATTGGTACAATAATTTTAACGAAATTTTCAGAGTATTCATATTAAATAAATTAAATTTAATTGATATAAATCCAATACTATTATATATATATATATATACAAAATTAATTATAATCTATCAATTTCTATTATTTTTATTTTAATTGTTTCAAGATTAATTGTAAAATTAATTATTCTAAATAAATTTACTTTACGTAAGATAAATTCAATGAAAAAATTAAATTTAAAATTAAATGAATTATCAAGAATTATTAATCTAATAATTGTAATTTTACCTACTCCTTTAAATGTTTCTATGATGTGAAATTTTAGTTCATTATTAGGAATTAGTTTTATCATTCAATTAATCACAGGATTATAACTATTATTACATTATTGCCCTAATATTAAATGAGCATTTAATAGAATTATTCATATTATGCAAGATGTAAATTATGGGTGATTTTTTCGATTATGCCATATAAATGGGGCTTTAATATTTTTTATTTGTTTGTTTTTTTACATTGGACGTAAACTTTATTATAATTTATTTTCTTTATATAAAACTTAAAATTCAGGAATTTTCATTTTTTTAATTACTATAATAACAGCTTTTTTAGGTTCCGTTTTACAATAAGGACAAATATCTTTTTAAGGAGCAACAGTAATTACAAATTTACTTCCAGCTATCTCTTACATTGGAAATTCTTTAGTTTTATGATTATGAGGAGGGTTTTCAATTAATAATGCTACGTTAAATCGATTTTATTCATTTTATTTTATCATACCATTTGTAGTGTTAGCTTTAGTTATTCTCCATTTAATATTTCTTAATGAAACTTGTTCTTCTAATCCTTTAGGATTAAATAAAAATTTTTATAAAATTCCTTTTAATCCTTATTTTTTAGTTGAAGATATTGGAGCATTGATTTTATTTTTTATTATTCTTTAATTATTTTGTTTATCAATACCTTATGGATTATCAGATCCTGAAAATTACAATAAAGCTAACCCTATAATTACTCTCATTCATATCCAACCTGAATGATATTTTTTATTTGCTCATGCAATTCTCCGTTTTATTCCTAACAAATTAGGAGGAGTTATTGCTTTATTATTATCAATTTTAATTTCAATAATTATACCATTAAATTTTAAATATAAAATAAAATTATTTAAATTTTATTTTTTTAATCAAATTTTATTTCGAAATTTTATTGGATTATTTATTATCATCACTTGAATTGGAGCTCGTCCAGTTGAAAATCTATATATTTTTATTGGACAAATTTCATCAATTTTTTATTTTTTATATTTTTTTATATATTTTCATATTTCTTAAAAATCTGATTCATATTTAAATAAATATCTATTTAGTTTTTCAAACTATATGTTTTGAATACATATGCAAGAAATTAATTTTTCTAATAATTTAAAATTTTAAATAATGAAATAAATATTAAATAATTTATTCTTACAGGTAAATAACTTATCCAAGTTAAATATATTAAATTTTCATATCGAAATTGTTACTCGAATCGGAAATGTTACTCGAATTCAAATTACTAAAATTAAAATTATTGAACAAATCAAATGAAATTTTAATTTAAATAAATTTCCTTCTATAAATATAAATATAAATAATACTATTATAAATATATCTATCCTGTATTCTGCAATAAAAATTAATGCAAATCTTCCTCTTATATATTCAATGTTAAATTCTGATACAAATTCTGATTCTTCTTCAGAAAAATCAAAAAGTGTTCGATTCATTTCTGCTAATAGTCTAACAAAAAAAATTAATAATTATTGAAAAATTAAAAAAAAATCAGGAATATTTTTGTTAATTTATCAAATTAAATAATTTAATTATTTTCCTTAATAATAAAATTGATAAAATTATTAACATTATTCTTACTATATAAGATATAGTTTGAGCAATTCTTCGCAACCCTTCTAACAATAAATAAATTCTATTTGATGATCATTCTCCCATTATTTAAGTATAGACTCTTAAACATATAAAACATAAAATAAGTATAAAATTTATTTCACTAAAAATCATTATATATAAGTAAGGAATTAAATTTTATGAAACTAATATCAAAGATATTCTTAATAAAGGACTAATTGAATAAAATTAATTATTAGATTTAAAAATTAATAAAAATTCTTTATTTAATAATTCAATTGCATCACTAAAAGGTTGAAATAACCCTATTTTACCAACTTTATTTGGACCTTTTTGAATTTAAATATATCCTAAGATTTTACGTTCTAATAATGTAATAAAAGCTACTCCGATTAAAACTATTCATATTATATTTAATCTTCCAATAAAAAAATTTATATATATATATATATACATATATATATATTTACATATATATATATTAATATAATGAAAAATAAAATTTGTATTAATAAATTCCTAATTTATCACACTCATCTGTTAAAATAATTATTTTTATTTTTAAATAAATTAATTATTAAAAATATAAAGTCCTTTCGTACAAATATTTTCTAAAATTATAAAGATAGAATCCAATCTGGCTCACACCGATTTAAACTCAAATCATGTAAGATTTTAAAAGTCGAACAGACTTAATAAATTAATTTCTTTATTAATATTTTATCTTAATTCAACATCGAGGTCGCAATCTTTTTAACAAAAATGAACTTATATAAAAAATAACGCTGTTATCCCCAAGGTAATTTATTTAAATTATTATTATTAAATTTTTAAATATAATTTATTTATAATAAATTAATAAAAAATTTATTTGAATTTTTTTATAAATCCAATACAATATTTTTAATTTATAAAAATTTTTATTTATTAATTATAAATTAATAATATAAAATTCTATCGGGTCTTCTCGTCTCATAAATATCTAAGGTTTTTTACTTAAATATAAGATTTAATTATTCAATTTTATAAAGATTTTATTTCATTAAGTTTTTTATCCTAGACTTTTTAAAAAGCCAAGTGATTATGCTATTTTAGTACAAAAATGCAGCTATTAAAAAAAATTTTCATGAAGCAGAAATTATTGATTATTATTAATACAATAAACTATGTTTTATTAAACAGATAAATCATAATTATTGCCGAATTTATTAAATTAATTTTTAAATTTTGAAATTTTTTAATTTAATTTTCACTAATTTAATCATTATTAATTCGATTTTCTTATTAAATTAAATAATTTCATAGATATTAAAATAAAACTTGAATAATTTTAATGTAATAAATTTATTATTATAAATTATAAGAAAATAAAAATTTTTAATTATATTTTTAAAATAAAATTATTTTTTTAATTATTAAAATAATTTTTAAGCTTATCCCTAAAAATTTTGAAAAAAAAAATATATTTAAGATTTTTAATTAATTTAAATAATAAATTTAAACTAAACAAAATCTAATATAAAATAATAAGATATCAATGATTACAAATAACATATGATTTTAATAAAAATAATTAAATAATTATCTCAGTAATTTTTACATTTATTTAATTTAATTATTTTCGATAGAATAAATTTCATTATTTAATTTTAATTAAGCCTGATACAAAAGATAAAATAATAAATATATAATTTGTTTAATTTAATTTATTTTCTGTCTCAATTCTTGAAATATTAAATTATTTAATTTTTAAAAAACAAATTACCTACATATTTATTATTAATTTAAAAAAAATTAAAATTAAGAATCTTTTAAATTTACTAACTGTGTTACTTTAAAATAATGTAATAAAATAATTTTTATTAGCAAAATAAATGTTATAAATTTAACTATATTTCTATTACTAAAAACATTTTTCAGTATATTTACTCTAATTTGACTTATTCTAAATTGTTTTTTAAAGTGACAGGCTATTTTGTACATATTTTAAATTAAATTCAAGAAAAATAATTTTTTTTTTTTACTTTTTAATCCAATTTTAAAATAATAATTTTAATATTTTAAATAAATTTATTTTATTGTATTTCATTTATATTCTTATATATGATGACATATTAATTGATTATTTTATTTTATAAATATTTTAATTATTAAATTCAAAAAAAATAATTTTATTACAAACATACATAAATTTTATAATATAAGTTTATTTCATTGACAAATATTAAATTAAATAACAAAATTCCCTAATAACTTAAAATACCGTCATAATTTTTAATTTTCAATTTTTTTAAATTAATAATTTATATAATTGTTTTCAAATAAAATAGAAGGGTATATGATTCTAGTTTTTATTATATTTTAATAATTATCTTTATTTAATTGAATAAAAATAATTTTTTATAAAAATTAAAAATTTTATCTTAAAATTTTTATTCAAATTATTTATAATTATTAATATTCATAAATTTATTGTTATAAATTTATTTATTTATATGCTGTGTGTAACCGCAAATGCTGGCACAAAGTAATTCCATATTAATTTTATATGTATTCATTAATTTATTAATAATCAATAATTCTATATATAAAGTACAATATAAATTATTTAATTTTACTTATATCATTAAATTTTTTTACATACAAATTGAAAACAATGAATTTTCAACTGATTTAAAATCTATTAAATTTAATTTTAATAATTTTCTTTCTTAAGTAAAAATAAAATTTTTGATGAACTAAAATTTATATTTAAGGAAGAAATATATTTTTATTTTTTAATTATAAATTTAAAGACTGAAAAATGAGTCTATTTCTTAAAATTTCATTATTTAACTAATCAAAAATTCAATAACATTAAAATTTTTTAAATAGAATCCTGCATTAACGGTACCTACCTTAGAATATTTTATACGGGTACATTGATGACATACCTTGTAAGAGGAATAATCAATATTTTGCAGTATACACTTTAATATTTTTTTGTTTAATAATATTTTTTAGATAGAATCCTGCCTCAACGGTACCTACCTTAGAATATATTATACGGATACATTGATGACATACCTTGTAAGAGGAATGATCAATATTTTGCAGTATACACTCCAAAATTTCTGCGTTTAATAATATTTTTTAGATAGAATCCTGCCCCACCGGTCCCTACGTTAGAATATTTCATACAGGTACATTAATGACATACGTTGTAAGAGGGATGATCAATAATTTGCAGTATACACTTCAAAATGTCTTCGTTTAATGATATTTTTTAGATAGAATTCTGCCCCAACGGTACCTACCTTAAAATATTTCATACGGGTACATTGATGACATACCTTGTAAGAGGGATGATCAATATTTTGCAGTATACACTTCAAAATGTCTTCGTTTAATGATATTTTTTAAATAGAATCTCTGCACCAACGGTACCTACCCTAGAATATTTTATACGGGTACATTGATGACATACCTTGTAAGAGGAATGATCAGTATTTTATATATATATAAATAAATCATAATAATAATAATTAATAATAATGATAATAATAACAATAATAGTAATAATATTAATAATGATTATAGAAATAATAACAAATTTATTTATATTAATGAAATAATTGAAATATAAAAAATAATCATATATAAAATTTAAGATTTTTATATATCATAAATTTTTTATACTAATATTTTTTTTTTAAACAAATGGATATTTAATCATTATTATATTAAATTTTTTAATTATTCATTTTTAATTATATATGTGTTCTTAATGAATGAATATTTTATAATAAATGAATTTATATATATATATATATATACTATTCAACGTAAGAACATAAATTTAGATTTAAAAAAAAAAAAATTAATAGTAATTCAACTAAAATAGTTAAAATTAGTAAAATTTGATTTTTGAAGTTGATTTAATAATATTTAATAAATATATTAAAATAATTATATTATTTAAATTAAATTTATTTTTTATAATTTTTTTTTAAAAGTAGATATTTATTATTATGTTACATAAATATTTTTTAATTCAGAAATAGAACTTATTTATTAAATAAATTAATAATAAATCATAAATCTTCTTAACAAGGTATGTCATCAATGTACCTGTATATAATATTCTAAGGTAGGTACCGTTGAGGCAGGATTCTATCTAAAAAATATTATTAAACGAAGAAATTTTAAAGTGTATACTGCAAAATATTGATCATTCCTCTTCCAAGGTATGTCATTAATGTAATGAAATTTTATTAATTTCAAATAATATAGAAAAAATAAATTTTATCATTTATTTCATTAAATTTATCAATTAATTTATAAAATTAATATTTAATGAGTATATTTAAAACTCTAAAGATTTTAAGTTTAATTTAACTTAAAATTTTTATACAATCTTATAAATTAAAATAAATAATGATATTAATAAAAATATTATATTTAAATTATTGATATTAAATATTTAAAAATTATTAAATTAAAAATTTAAATTTATTAAATAAGAATATATCATAAAAAAATAATAAATGATTCGTCTGTAAAAAAATAAATTAAGAAATTATTCTTATAAATATTAGTAAATAAATTAATCTTATATCAAAGTTATTGTTTGTAAATAACTATTAATTAATGAATCCAGTTAAATAAGGAATTATTGCTAATAATAAAATTTTTAATAATGATAAATAAAATATGGAATTAGAAAATTTTACATTTTTTATTTTAAAAGTTAAATTTAAATTGGAAATATAAAAATATATATATATATTTAAAGTGATAAAAATATTAAATAAAAAGAAAATTATTCAAATTTTTTTTTATAAAAATATTTATATTAAAATTTAAAATACTTTAATTACTGAAAATAAAAAATATAATAATTTCTAAAGAATATTTATCAATTCTTATTAAAGAAATTTGAATTAAATGATATATTTAATTATTGAAAAGTAAATTTTTCTTATATGAATAAATAAAATCATCAAAGGAATAAATTCTTGTTCTGTAGAATTCAAAAAAAAAAGTTTCAATAAAATATTTATTTTTTTTAATATATTACATATGAAAAGGAGGGAGGCCTATTTCGATTATTATTTTCTTTACTAAAAGTAATAATATTTCTTTTTAAAAAAAATTTAAATTGATTGTAAACAATGATAAAAATAAAAATAAATAAGAATTAAATGTTTAATTAAAAAAATTATTTATTAAAATTTCCATATTTATTTGATTAAACATATAAATAGAAAGAATGAAACAATATAAATTTAATTCTATTACTATTTATATAAAAAAAGATGATTTAGCAAAAAAAATTGAAAAATTAGAAAACTAAAAATATAGAAAGAGAAAAATAAAACCACCAATATTATATAAATATCAAATTATTCATATCTTCAAAATTAAATTATTATAAAAATAATTTATTTAAATTTGCAAATTAATATTTTGAATAAATTATTAGATATTTTTAAATAAATGGATAATATTGATTAAAATTTAAAGTCAAAATTAATACCAATTCTTTAGATTCATTTTTTTATTTAAATCAAAGTAGAGCCCCTTTAAGTCAATCTATATATAATCCTAAAATTAAATAAAAAAAACAAAACTTACTATTGAAATTAAATAATTATAATTTAAAAAATTTATAAATAAAAATAGGAGTACAATTGCAATTTCAATATCAAAAATTAAAAAAATAATTGAAATTAAATAAAATTGTAAAGAAAAGGGAAGTCGATTACTTAAAATTAAATCAAAGCCACATTTAAATTTCAATATTTTTTCACGTTCTTTTAATATTTTTTTTGATGAAATAAAATTTAATCTTAATATTATTATGATAATTAGAATAATTAAAAATACAAATAAAATTATTTTTATTATTGTTTACATTAAAGTTCAAACTTTTTAATTGGAAATCAAATATTTTTATTTCTATCATCTAAATTAAATTAATAAAATGAAAAATAAACTAAAATACATAAAAATAATCAAACTACATCAACAAAATGTCAGTATCAAGCAGCAGCCTCAAATCCAAAATGATGGATTCTAAAAAATTTTTTTGTATTTAATCGAAAAAAATTATTTGATAAAAAAATTGTTCCAATTAATACATGAACTTCTTAAAATCCTGTAGATATGAAAAAAATTGATCCGTATACTGAATCTCTAAAAGTAAAATAAGCAGAGAAGTACTCTTTTCATTGGAATAAAAAAAAATCACCCCTAGAAAAATAGTAATAATTAATTTTAATTTTCTTTACTTAAATTTTATATTAATTAATGAATGATAGCATCATGTAATAGAAATCCCTTAAGATAAAAGAATAATTGTATTTAACAAAGGGATTCTATAAGGATTGGATATTATAATATTTTGAGGAGGTCAATTTTCTCTAATCTCAATTTTTGGAGATAAGAATATATGGAAATAACATCCAATAGTTCTAATAAAGTAAAAAATTTCAGAAATAATAAATAAAATTATTCCTAATTTTAATCCTCTTAATACTTTTAATGTATGATAACCTTGATATATTCTTTTTGGAACTACATCTTGTCATCACTGGTATGAAATAAAAATATACAATAAAAAGAAAATTATTCAAATTTTTTCATATAAAAATATTAATATTAAAATTTAAAATACTTGAATTACTGAAAAAATAAAAATAATAATTTTTAAAGAATATTCATTTATTCTTATTAAAGGAATTTAAATTAAATAATATTTATAATTATTGAAAAGTAAATTTTTCTTATATAAATAAATAAAATTATCAGAGGAATTAATTCTTGTTCTGAAGAATATAAAAAATAGAAAATTTAATTTAAATATTTTTTTTTTTTAATATATTACATATGAAAAGGAGGGAGGCCTATTTTAATTATTATTTTCTTTATTAAGAGTAATAATATTTCTTTATAAAAAAAATTTAAATTGATTATAAACAATGATAAAAAAAAAAATAAATAAGAATTGAATGTTTGATTAAAAAAATAAATTATTAAAATTTTCATATTTATTTGATTAAACATATAAATAGAAAGAATGAAACAATATAAATTTAATTCTATTACTATTTATATAAAAAAAGATGATTTAGCAAAAAAAATTAAAAAATTAGAAAACAAAAAATATAGAAAGAGAAAAATAAAACCATCTAAAAATTCAATGGAAAGCCTGAATAAAAGATTATTTTGATAAAATAACATATTTAATCATTATTTTATTAATTTCATCTATAATTAAGATCAAAATAGAGGTAAATTATTGTTAATAATATTATTAAAATTTTATTCCCAATTAATAATGTAGCTTATTCAAGCAAATAAATTGTAAATTTATTGATAAATTTTATTTTATTATAATTTTATATAAGATTTGTTTTATACATTTAAATTTTTTAAATTTAAAAAAATAATTTATTTTATTTTATATATTAATTAAGGTATTAAGATATTTGAATTTCTCATTCATTATATGAATATCAAAATATTCATATCTTTAAAATTGAATTATTATAAAAATAATTTATTTAAATTTGCAAATTAATATTTTAAATAAATTATTAGATATTTTTAAATAAATGGATAATATTAATTAAAATTTAAAGTTAAAATTAATACCAATTCTTTAGATTTATTTATTTATTTAAATCAAAGAAGAGCCCCCTTAAATCATTCTATATATAATTCTTTAATTGAATAAAAAAAACAAAACTAACTATTAAAATTAAATGATAATAATTTAAAAAATTTATAAATAAAAATAGGAGTACAATTGCAATTTTAATATCAAAAATTAAAAAAATAATTGAAATTAAATAAAATTGTAAAGAAAAGGGAAGTCGATTACTTGAAATTAAATCAAAGCCATATTTAAATTTTGATATTTTTTCACGTTCTTTTAATATTTTTTTTGATGAAATAAAATTTAATCTTAATATTATTATGATAATTAGAATAATTAAAAATAAAAATATAATTATTTTAATTATTATTTACAATAAAGTTTAAACTTTCTAATTGGAAATAAAATATACTTATTTATATAATCTAAATCAAATAATTGAGATAAAAAATAAACTGAAATACATCAAAATAATCAAACTACATCAACAAAATGTCAGTATCAAGCAGCAGCCTCAAATCCAAAATGATGGATTCTAAAAAAATTTTTTGTATTTAATCGAAAAAAATTATTTGATAAAAAAATTGTTCCAATTAATACATGAACTTCTTAAAATCCTGTAGATATGAAAAAAATTGATCCGTATACTGAATCTCTAAAAGTAAAATAAGCAGAGAAGTACTCTTTTCATTGGAATAAAAAAAAATCACCCCTAGAAAATAGTAATAATTAATTTTAATTTTCTTTACTTAAAATTTATATTAAATAATGAATGATGGCATCATGTAATAGAAATCCTTGAAGATGAAAGAATAATTGTATTTAACAAAGGGATTTTATAAGGATTGAATATTATAAAATTTTGAGGAGGTCAATTTTCTCTAATCTCAATTCTTGGAGATAAGAATATATAAAAATAACATCCAATAATTCTAATAAAGTAAAAAATTTCAGAAATAATAAGTAAAATTATTCCTGATTTTAATCCTCTTAATACTTTGAATGTATAATAACCTTAATATATTCTTTTTTGAACTACATCTTGTCATCACTGGTATGAAATAATAATAGATAAAATTAAACTGAAAAAAATTAATTTATATGCAATAAAATTAAATCTATATACATATCTTATTAATAAATTAAAAATTTAAAATAATATCAAAATAGGTCAAGGCCTTGAAGTGACTAAGTGGAAAGATTGGAATAATATTTTTTTAATAATTTGATTCTCTTTTATATAAAACTCTTAATACTGAAAATACATAAGCTTGGATTATTAAAACACGTTATTCTACAATAATTAATAATCTTTGTCTTATTGATGTAATAATTAATCATATTATTCTTGATGAAGATTTAGTTGAAGAAATTAAGGTTATTGATAAATGTCTAGCAATTAAAATAGCTGATAGCCGTACTCTTAATGTTCCAAATTGAATAATATTTCTTAAGGATTCTACAATTACTATAGAAGGTATTGAAATATCTGGAGTTTCTTGAGGAACTAAATGAATAAATGTATGATTAGTATTTTTTACTCATTTAATTAATATGAAAGATAATCATAATCTTAATGATAATAATATTCTTATTACTGAGTGTCTCTATCTAGTAAAAAAATAAGGAAATATTCCTATGAAGTTATTTAATAAAATTATTATAAATAATCCAATTAAAATTAATAAATTTATAAAATTCAATTTCTTATTTAATAATATTTTAAATTGAATATTTTAAATATTGATTACATTATTCAGTGCTCAATTTATTCTAGAAGGGATGAATCAATAAATCATAGGAATAAATAAAAAAAAATTAATTCTTCTTATTTAATTTAATGAGTAATTTATAGATGAAGAAGGATTAAAAATTAAAAATAAATTATTTATCATTTATTTAAAAAAATAATTTTAGAATGTTTTTTCCTATTATTATTTTTAATAGTATTAAAATCAATCATATAAAAAATAATAATTATTATTATAGCAAATAAAATTAAAAAGTATAAATTTAATGACAATCATATTATTGGTCTTATTTGAGGAATTAAAAATTATTAAATTAAATCATAATTTAAATATGACAAATTCATGTTATAAAATTACCTTAATTTTTATTTCATTTGGTATCTTAATTTAAAAGAACTGATTTTTTTAATTCACAGATAGTCAATATTACTTTAAATGAAATATTAATTATTATTAATTCAATTGATAAAATTTTTAAATGTATCTGATTCTAATACGATTGGTATAAATCTATAATTAAATCTACAAATTTCTGGACATTGACCGTAAAATAATCCTGGACGATTTAAATTTATTCTCATGTGATTTAATTGTCCTGGGATTGCATCTACTTTTATTTCTAGTCTCGTAACACTAAATAAATAAATTACATTTATCGATCTTATTATAAATCGTAAATTTAAATTTATTAGAACAATTAATAAATTATCAACATCTAATAATTGGAAATTAAAATTTTCTATATCAGAAATTATAAAAGAATCAAATATTAAATCTTTGAAATCTGAGTATTCATATGATGAATATCATTGATTACCTAAAATTTTGATTAATATGTATGGATTAAAAATTTCATCTCTTAAATATGAAATTTTTTAAAGATGGAATATCTAAATAAAAAAAAAAAATTGAAACGATAGTTGAAATAATTTCAATTAAATGACCTTTAAATATAAATTTATGTAAAAATTTATTTAATAATATTAAAATTAATATATACATAATTAAAATTATAATTATTACAATAATAATTATAGCATGATCATGAAATATAATAAAATTTTCTATAATAAAAAAATTGGAATCTTGAAATATAATGTTTGCTTATGAAGAAATCAATTGAAAATTTTTTAAAAATTTTATATTTTTTAGAAATAAAATAATTTATGTAAATAAATGTTAAATAAATTGCACTAATCTGCTATATTAGAAATTCAATTTAATTAAACAAAAATTTTTGGGATTTCATAAAAAGAATGAGATCTAGGAGGATAAGAAAATATTCAATTAATTAAATTATTAGAAATTTTTATAAATAAAATTAAACGTATTTTTATAAATCTTTCTAAGATATTGTAGAAAAATATTAATGTTCTAATTAATAAAATTAAAGATCCAATTGAGAAAATTATATTTTAACATACATATGAATCAGGATAGTCTCTATTTCGTCGTTGTATTTCACTTAAGCCTAAAAAATGTTGGGAAAATGAAGTTATATTTACTCCTGAGAATATTAAAAAAAACTGAATTTTTAGTATTATTTTATTTATCAAAACTCCAAAAATCAATGGATATCAATAAAAAAATCTTTCAAAAATTGCAAATACTGCTCCTATAGATAGAACATAATAAAAATAAGCTACTACGTAATAAGTAACATGTAGAACAATATCAATAGAAGAATTAGAAAATATGATTCCTGTTAATTCTCCTAAAGTGACTAAAAAAATTAATTTTAATAATAATAAATTTGTAATATTCAATTTAAGTTTTATTTTATTTAATAATGCCAATTATCTAAAAATTATAATTCCAGTAGAAATAGCAATAATTTTTGTTGCAAAAGTTAAATATGCTCGTGCATTTACATCTAGCCCAATAGTTAATATATGATGAGCTGAAACAATAAAATCTAATTGTCCAATAGAGATTATAGCATAAATTATTCCTATAATACCAAATACTTCTTTTTTTATTCTTTCATTACAAATTATATGAGAAATTAAACCAAATCCTAGTAAAATTAAAATATAAACTTCTAAATGACCAAAAAATCAAAATGAATGTCGATATAATACTGGATCTCCCCCTCCAACTGGATCAAAAATAGAAGTATTGAGATTACGATCAAATAATAATATAGTAATTGCTTCTGCTAAAACAGGAAGAGATAATAATAATAAAATTGCTGTTAATAATATTGCTCAAGCAAATAAAAGTGATATTTCTAATTTAAAAATTTTTATATTTAAAATTGTTAAAACAAAATAATTAGATTCTATAATAGATGAAGCTCCTGCAATATGTAAAGAAAAAATTGATAAATCTACTGATGTACCTATATGTAATAAATTAGAAGATAAAGGAGGATAAACAGTTTAACCTGTTCCTATTCCAGATGCAACAAATATTCTAGAAATTAATAGTATAATTCTTGGAGAAAGTAATCAAAATCTTATACTATTTATTCGAGAAAAAGCTATATCAGGAATTCCTATAATTATAGAAATTAAATAATTTCCAAAACCTCCTATTATAACAGGTATAACAAAAAAAAATTATAATAAATGCATGAGCTGTAACTAAAGAATTAAAAATTTTATCATTTGCAATTAAAGATCCAGGATTGTCCAATTTTAATTGAACTAAAATTCTTAGTCTTAAACCTTCAATTCCAGATTATATTTCAAAGATAAAATAAAATATTTCAATAATTTTATGATTATTAGAAAATATTCATGTTTTAATTTATTCATATAGTTTAAATTTTAAAAACATTATATTTTTAAAATAAAAATAAAATTAATTTTTATAAATATTTAAAAATATAAATATTTTCTCAATATTACAATTATTGAATTTTAAAATGTACTATTTGAATTTAAATTATTATTATTAATGAAAGGAATAATCTAATTATCATTATTTAATTTGTTATTTAACTATTAGAATAAATTTAAAAATTAATAAATTTTAAAATTTTAATTATTAAATTTTAAAAGATAAAATTAACTTTTTCTTTATCAATTTAAAAATAATATTTTTCTATTATTTTAAATAAAAAAAAATTTAAATAAAAAAAAAAAAAATATAAAAATATATTTTTTTAAAGAAAAATATTGTAAAATTATTTTTGACATGTTTAAATTTAAATAAATCGAATCATAGAATAATATTATTAAGACATAAAGACAAAAGTTTAATTTTCTTAAATTTTAATAAATAAATTTCTTCAATATTTATAAAAATTATTATAAAAAAATATTTTTTAAATACAATTGAATAAATTATTTAAATTATCAAAAAAAAATTTATAATTTCAGTATCATTACAATTAAAATAATTTATACTGTTAGAATAACTATATTGTTAGAATTAAATTTTATTGATTAACTATTTCATATTTCATGAAAACAGTATCAAAATGAATAAATGTTATAACATGCTCTAAAAAATATTCTTTAAATTAAAATTATTATCATTATTTTTCTTCATCTCAAAATAATTATAACGATTATGATTTCTCTTAATGAATTCAAAAAAATTGGTAAAGCTATATGATTTATACATAATGAAAATCGAAATACTATTATTGATGGTATTTAATACACTATTCCTTTATTTATTATTATATTTCGACTTTTAGATCATTAATAAAAATAATTTACTAAAACAAATATTTTTGATGAACATAACCAATGAGCGACTATTATTAATCCACCGTAAGACCCTTAAATTTTTATTAAAAATAATCCAATTAATATTATTTTTATATGGACGACAAATGAATAAGCAACAATAATTTTTATAACATAATGTTAAAGACATAAAAATCTTGAAAATTTCATTCAAAAAAATTTTAAAATTTTAATTCAATCATTAAAAATTAAAAAATCAATAATCATTATTACAATTATTCGATACAATCCGTATCCTCCTAATTTTGATATAATTCCTGCTAAAATTATAGAACCAATAACAGGAGCTTCTACATGAGCTTCAGGTAATTAATTATAGAATGAAAATATAGGTAATTTTACTAAAAATGCTCTAAATATTAAAAAAAAAATTATTATTCAAAATTAATTTTATAAATTAATTTCTAAAAATATAAAAAATCTTATTGAATTAAATATTTTTCAAAAAATTAATAACAAAATTAATAAAGGAAGAGAAAAAAATTATGTATAAAGTAATATATATAAAGAGGCTTTAAGTCGTTCAGGTTGGTATCCTTATCATATAATTAATAAAAAAGTAGGAATAAGACTGAATTTAGATATAAAACAAATATAAATAAATTAATTTATGTAAATCACATTAATAAAACTAACATTAAAATAATTATTAAAAATGAATAAATTAATATATTAAAATTATTTTTTCTCACTATAATTACTAATTTTATTAATAGTAATGTCAATATATTTATTATCAATCTAATTTTATTAATTATAAAATCAGAAAAAAATTTTCATAAAATAATTATTATAATTAAATAATGAAATTATAAGAAATTAAAACGTAAAAATTTTAATTTTTGAAAATAAATATATGCCAATATAAAAAAAATTATAAGTTAAAATTAATATAATTGAATAAATTAGAAACGTTATTATAAATTTATTAATAAGAATTAAAATCTGTCTCTTTTTTTATTTTAAATTTATAATAATATTAAAGTTAAACCTTAAACTCTTTAACAAACAACAAAAATTTAATAAAATAATATTAATTTTGAAAGATTTATTGTGTTTACTATTAATATTAAAAATATTATTAATCTTAATATTAAAAATTCTAATCTCATTAAATTTAAAATTAAATTTTTATATAAGCAAGAAAATAGTAACAATAGAATAATAAATACAAAAATATTTAAATGATAATTTAAAAAAATAATTAAAAAAAACAAAATTTATCATTAATCTTCAAAATTGATATTTTAAGATTAAACTATTTTTGAATAATTATTAATTTAAGTAAAATATTAATTTTGTTAATTAAATTAATAAAATTTAATTTTACACAATTGAACAAAAAAATTTCTAATCAATATATTTATGATAAATTTATTTTTATCAACTTTGATTTTAATAATCATTGATTTCTTACCTTCTTATTATAAAATATTTTATCCTGTCATTTTAGGGTCAATTTTTCTATTATACAATATAATATGTTTATTACATTTATCAGTTTTTAATAGAAATAATTGATGATCATACATTAGATTTTTGACTATTGTAGGAAGAAAATAATTTTTTTTTATATTCTACTAGATTTATTAATAATATAAATACTTTAATAAAAAAAAATTTTTCTGAAAATTTTATTGTTAAATTAATAATTATATTATTATTTTTCATCATTATGATTTTAAATGTTAATAATTTTTAATTTAATACAATAATTTTAAAGAAATTTTCAGAGTTTTCATATTAAATAAATTTAATTTAATTGATATAAATTCAATACATATACAAACAATATCAATTTAAATTTATTAATTTCTATTATTCATATTTTAATTGTTTTAAAATTAATTGTAAAATAAATTATTTTAAATAAATTTACTTTACGTAAAATATATTAAATGAAAAAATCAAATTTATAATTAAATGAATTATTGAGAATAATTAATTTAATAATTGTAATTTTACCTACTCCTTTAAATATTACTATGATATAAAATTTTGGTTCATTATTAAAATTTGTTCAATTATTTAATTAATTACAGGATTATTACTATCTTTACATTATTGCCCTGATATTTAATTAGCATTTAATAGAATTATTTATATTACGCAAGATGTAAATTATGGGTGATTTTTCCGATCATGCCATATGAATGGGGCTTCAATATTTCTAATTTGTTTGATTATTGATATTAGACGTGGAATTTATTATAATTCATTATCTTTATACAAAACTTGAAATTCAGGAATTTTTATTTTCTCAATTACTATAATAACAGCTTTTTTAGGTTACGTATTACCATGAGGACAAATATCTTTTTGAGGTACAACAGTAATTACAAATTTACTTTCAGTTATTTCTTACATTGAAAATTCTTCAGTTTTATGATTATGAGGAGGGTTTTCAATTAATAATGCTACATTAAAATCGATTTTATTCATTTTATTTCATCATACTATTCTTAGTGTTAGCTTTAGTTATTCTCCATTTAAAATTTCTTAATGAAACTTGTTCTTCTAATTCTTTAGGATTAAATAGAAATTTTTATAAAATTCCTTTTAATCCTTATTTTTCAGTTAAAGATATTTGAGAATTTATTTTATTTTTTTATTATTTTTTTATTACTTTGTTTATCAATACCTAATGGATTATCAGATCCTGAAAATTATAATAAAGCTAACCCTATAATTACTCCCATTCATATCCAACCTGAATGATATTTTTTATTTGCTTATGCAATTCTTCGTTTTATTCCTAACAAATTAGAAGAAGTTATTGCTTTATTATTGTCAATCTTAATTTTAATAACTATACCATTAAAATTCAAATATAAAATGAAATATTTTAAATTTTATTTTTTAAATCAAATTTAATTTTAAAATTTTGTTGGATTATTCATTATCTTAACTTGAATTGGAGCTCGTCCAGTTGAAAATCCATATATTTTTATTGGTCAAATTTCATAAATTTTCTATTTTTTATATATTTTTTTATATATTTTCATATTTCTAAAAAATCTGATTTATATTTAATTAAATAATTATTAAGTTTTCAAAACTATATGTTTTGAATACATACGTAAGAATATATTTTTTCTGATAATTAAAAATTTTAATTAATGAAATAAATATTAAATAATTTATTCTTACAGGTAAATAACTTATTCAAGTTGAATATATTAAATTATTATATCGAAATCGAGGAAATGTTACTTGAATTCAAATTACTAAAATTAAAATTATTGGACAAATTAAATAAAATTTTAATTAAAATAAATTTCCTACTATAAATATAAATATAAATAATACTATTATAAATATAATTATTTTGTATTCTGCAATAATAATTAATGCAAATCTTCCTCTTATATATTCAATGTTAAATCCTGATACTAATTCTGATTCTCCTCCAGAAAAATTAAAAAGTGTTCGATTCATTTCTGCTAATAGTCTAACAAAGAAAATTAAATTTTATGGAAAATTGAGAAAAATAAATCAAGAATATTTTTGTTAATTTATTAAATTAAATAATTAAATTATTTCCCTTAGTAATAAAATTGATAAAATTATTAAAATTATTCTTACTTCATAAGAAATATTTTGAGCAATTCTTCGCAACCCTCCTAAAAATTGATAAATTCCATTAGAAGATCATCCTTCAATTATTAAAGGATAGATTCTTGAACATATAAAACATAAAATTAATATTAAATTTATTTCACTCAAAATTATTATATTTAAGTAAGGAATTAAATATCATTAAACAAATATTAAAAATATTTTTGATAAAGGACTAATAAAATAAAATAAATAATAAGATTTAAAAATTAACGAGATTCCTCTATTAAATAATTCAATTGCATCACTAAAAGGTTTGAATAACCCTATTTTACCAACTTTATTCAGACCTTTTCGAATTTGAATATATCCTAGGACTTTACGTTCTAATAATGTAATAAAAGCTACTCTAAGTAAAACTATTAAAATTATATTTAATCTTCTATTAAAAATATTTAAATATATGTTTATATTTATATAATTATTATTTAAAAAAAATTTTTATTAATAAATTCTAAATTTATCACACTTATCTGTTAAAATTATTATTTTTATTTTTAATTAATTAATTATTAAAATAATTGAGTTATTTCGAACAGATATTTTTTTTAATTATGAAGATAGAATCCAATCTGGCTCACACTAATTTAAACTCAAATCATGTTAGATTTTAAAAGTTGAAAGGACTTAAATTATTAATTTTTTTATTAATAATTTATCTTCATTCGACATTAAGGTCGCAATCTTTTTTACCAATATAAACTTATATAAAAAATAACGCTGTTATCATCAAGGTAATTTATTTCAATTATTAGAATTAAATTTTTTAATATAATTTATTTATAATAAATTAATAAAAAATTTATTTGAATTTTTCTTAATCCCTTATATAATATTTTCAATTTATTAAAATTTTTATTTCCTAATTATAAATTAATAATATAAAATTCTTTGAGTACTTTTCGTTTTTTATAAATATTTAAGTCTTTTTACTTAAATATGGAATTTAATTATTTAATTTTAAAAAGATTTTATTGAATTTATTTTTTTATTCTAGACTTTATTAGAGAGCCAAGTGATTATGCTTCCTTAGTACAAAAAAGCAGCTATTTGAAAAAATTTTTCTAGAGCAGAAATTATTCATTATTATTTAAACATTAATCTATGTTTTTATTAAACAAATGAATAATAATTATTGCCGAATTTATTGAATTAATTTTTAAATTTTAAAATTTTTAATTTAATTTTTACTTATTTAATCATTAATAATTTAATTTTATTTTTAAATTAAATAATTTTATAGTATAACTTTAATAATTTAAATGTAATACAATTTTTGTTTTAAATTATAAGGAAATAATAATTTTTAATTATGTTTTTGAAATTAATTTATATTTATAATTATTAAAATAAGTTTTAAGCTTATCCTTAAAAATTTTTCAAATAAAATATATCCAAAATTTTTAATTAATTTAAATATTAATTTAAAACTAAATTAAATTGAATTATAAAATAATTAGATGGTAATAATTATAAATAACAAATAATTTTCATTAAAATATTTAAAATAATAATTTTTAATAATTTTAATATTTATTTAATTTAATCATTTAAAAAAAAATAAAATTAATTATTTAATTTTAATAAACCCTGATACAAAAAGTAAAAAATAATTAATTTATAAATTATTCAATTAAATCCATTTTCTTTCTCAATACCTAAAATATTTGATTATCTAATTTTTAAAAAATAAAATTACCTACATATTTATTAGCATTTTGAAAAAAGTTTAAACTAAAAATCTTTAAAATCTATTCGATTTATCATTTTAAAATAATATATTTAAATAATTTTTATTAGCAAAATAAATGTTATAAATTCAACTATATTTCTATTACTCAATACACTTTCCAGTATATTTACTCTGTTTAAACTTATTCTATATAATTTTTGAAAGTGACAGGCAAATTGTACATATTTAAAATTGAATTCAAGTAATATAATTTTTTTTTTAAATTTTAAATCTAATTTTAGAATAACAATTTTAATAATTTAAATAAATTTCATTTATTGTATTTTATTCATATTCTTATAAATAATAACATATTTATTAATAATTTTATCTGATAAATATTTCTATTATTGAATTAATTAAAAATAATTTTATTACAAACATACATAAATTTCATAATATAAGTATATTTAATTGTGGAATATTAAATTTAATAACAAAATTCTATTCTAAATTAAAATACCGTCATAATTTTTAATTTTTATTTTTTAATAATCAATAATTCATACAATTGTTTTTAAATAAAATAGTAGGGTATATAATCCTGGTTTTTATTATATTTCAAGAATTATCTTTATTAAATTTAATAAGAATATATTTTTATAAGAATTTAAAATTTTAATCTTAAAATTTTTATTTTAATTATTTATATTAATTAATATTCATTAATTATTTGTTATAAATTTATTCATTTATATGCTTTGTATAACCGAAAATGCTGGCAAAAGTAATTCGATATTAATTTTATATCTATTTATTTATTTATTAATAATTATTAATCCTATATATTAAGTTTAATATAAATTATCTCAATTTACTTATATCATGAAATTTAATACATACAAATTGGAAATCATAAATCTTTAACTTAATTAAAATTTATCAAATTTAATTTTAATATCTTTCTCTTTTATGTAAAGAAAGAATTTATAATAAACTAAAATTTTTATTTAAAAAGAAAATATTTTTATTTTTAAATTATGAATTTAAGGACTGAAACAAGTCTATTTATTAAAATTCAATCATTTAACTAATTAAAAATTAAATAACATGAAAATTTTTTATATATAATCCTGCCTCAACAGTACCTACCTTAGAATATTTTATACGGGTACATTAATGACATACCTTGTAAGAGGAATGATTAATATTTTGCAGTATACACTTCAAAATTTCTTTGTTTCATAATATTTTTTAGATAGAATCCTGCCATAACGGTACCTACCTTAGAATATTTTATACGGGTACATCGATGACATACCTTGTAAGGGGAATGATCAATATTTTGCTGTATACACTTCAAAATTTCTTCGTATACTAATATTTTCAAGATAAAATCCTGCCCCAACGGTACCTACCTTAAAATATTTTATACAGGTACATTGATGACATACCTTGTAAATGGAATAATCAATATTTTGCAGTATACACTTCAAAATTTCTTCGTTTAATAATATTTTTAAGATAGAATCCCGCACTGACGGTACCTACCTTAGAATATTTTATACGGGTACAGTGATGACATACCTTGTTAAAAAAATGATCAATATTTTGCAGTATACACTTAAAAATTTCTTCGTTTAATAATATTTTTAAGATAGAATCCTGCCCCAACGGTACCTACCTTAGAATATTTTATACAGGTTCATTAATGACATACCTTGTAAAAGGAATAATTAATATTTTTCAGTGAACACTTCAAAATCTCTTCGTTTATTAATATTTTTTAAATAGAATCCTGCCCCAATGGTACCTACCTTAGAATATTTTAAACGGGTACATTAAAGACATACCTTGTAAGAGGAATGATTAATATTTTGCTGTATACACTTTAAAATTTTTTCGTCTGATAATATTTCTTAGAGTGAATCCTGCCCCAACAGTACCTACCTTATAATATTTCTTACGTATACATTGATAATATACCTTGTTATAGGAATGATCAATGTTTTGCAGTATACACTTAAAAATTTCTTTGTTTAATAATATTCTTTAGATAGAATCCTGCCTCAACGGTACCGACCTTAGAATGTTTTATACGGGTACATTAATGACATACCTTGTAAGAGGAATAATCAATATTTTATATATATATATATATATATATCATGATAATAATAATTAATAGTAATGATAATAATAATTATAATAATAATAATAATAATAATGATTCTATTAATATCAATTAAATAATTAAAATATAAAAAATAATGATATATAAAATTTAAGATTTTTGTATATTATACATTTTTTATACTAATATTTTTTTTTTTTAAACAAATGTATATTTAATCAATATTTTATTAAATATTTAAATTATTCATTTTTAATTATATAAGTGTTCTTAATAAATGAATATTTTATAATTAATGAATTTATATATATATATACTATTTAACGTGAGAACATAGATTTAGATTTAAAAAAAAAAATTAATAGCTATTGAACTGGAATAGTTTAAATAAGTAATATTTTGTTTGAAAAGTTTATTTGATATAATTTAATAAATTTATAACAATATAAATATTATTTGAATTAAATTTATTTTTTATAATTTAAAAAAAAAAAAAAGATATTTATTATTATATATTATATAAATATTTTTAAATTTATATATGAGATTTATCAAATAAAAAAATTATTAATAATTTATGAATATTTCTAACAAGGTATGTCATCAATGTACCCAAATAAAATATTCTAAGGTAGGTATCGTTGAGGTAGGATTCTATCTAAAAAATATCAAACGAAGAAATTTCAAAGTGTATACTGCAAAATATTGATTACTCCTCTTACAAGGTATGTCATCAATGTACTCGTATAAAATTTTCTAAGGTAGGTACCGTTGGGGCAGGATTCTTTCTAAAAAATAATATTAAACGAAGAAATTTCGAAGTGTACACTGCAAAATATTGATTATTCCTTTTACAAGGTATCTTATTAATGTAATTAAATTTCATTAATTTTAATTAATATAGGTAAAATAAGTTGTATTACTTATTTAATTAAATTTATCAATAAATAAATAAAATTAATATTCAATAAATATATTTAAAACTTTAAAGGTTTTAAGTTAAATTCAACTTAAAATTTTTATACAATCTTATAAATCAAAATTAATATTGATATAAATAATAATATTATATTTACATTTTTAATATTAAATATTTTCAAATCAATAAATTTAAAATTTTAATTTATTGAATAAGAATATATTATAGAAAAATAATAAATGAT
This sequence comes from Copidosoma floridanum, assembly GCF_036245765.1. Lineage (NCBI taxonomy): Eukaryota > Metazoa > Arthropoda > Insecta > Hymenoptera > Encyrtidae > Copidosoma > Copidosoma floridanum. Next base: position 573,565 of record NW_028321908.1, on the reverse strand, counting down.
TTGTCTGTAAAAAATTAAATTAAGTAGAGAAATTATTATTATTAATATTCTTAAATAAATTAATCTTGAATTGAAATAATTATTCGTTAATAATCATGTATTAATAAATCCAGTAAAAGAAGGATTTATTGCTAATGATAAAATTATTAATAATAAAAAATAAAATATAAAATAAAAAAATTCTACAATTTTTATTTTAAAAGTCAAATTTAAATATAAAATATAAGAATATATATATATATTTAAAGTAATAAAAATATAAAATAAAAAAAAATTATTTAAATTTTTTCATTTAAAAATATTAATATTTAAATTAAAAATACTTTTATTACTGAAGAAAAAGATATAATAATTTTTAAAGAATATTCATTAATTCTTATTAAAGGAATTCAAATTAAATTATATATAATTATGAAAAAGTAAATTTTTCTAATATAAATAAATAAAATTATCAAAGGAATAAATTTCGGTTTTAGAGAATTTCAATAAAAAAAATTCAATTTAAATATTTATTTATTTCAATATATTACATATAAAAAGGAGGGAGGCCTATTTTAATTATTATTCTTTTTATTAAAAATAATAATATTTCTTTATTGAGAAAATTTGAATTGATTATAAACAATGATCAAAATAAAAATAAATGAGAATTAAATGTTTGATTGAAAAAATAATTTATTAAAATTTCTATATTTATTTGATTAAATATATAAATAGAAAGAATAAAACATTATAAATATAAATTTATTACTATTTATATGAAAAAAGATAATTTAGGAAAAAAAATTAGAAAATTAGAAAAAAAAATTATAGAAAGAGATAAATAATAATATCTAAAACTTTAATGGAAAGCCTGAATAAAAAATTATTTTGATAGAATAACATATTTAATTATTAATTAATTAATTTTATTAATAATTAAAACCATAATAGAGGTAAATTATTGTTAATAATATTATTTAAATTAAATTTCCAATTAATATTGTAGCTAATTTAAGCGACTAAATTGTAAATTTATTGATAAATTTTATTTTATTATAATTTTATATAAAATTTGTTTTATACATTTAAATTTTTGAAATTCGAGAAAATAATTTATTTTAGTTCACATATTAATTAAGATATCAAGATATTTAAATTTCTCATTTATTATATAAATATAAAATTATTTATATCTTTAAATTTAAATTATTATAAAAATAATTTGTTTGAATTAGCAATTCATTATTTTAAGTATATTATTAGATATTTTTGAATAAATGGATAATATTTATTAAAATTTAAGGTCGAAATTAAAATCCAATTTTTTAGATTCATTTACTTATTTAAATCAAAGTAGAGCCCTTCAAATCATTCTATATATAATTCTTAAATTAAAATAAAAAAACAAAATTAAGTATTAATATTAAATAATAATGATTTAGAAAATTCATAAATAAAAATAGGAGTACAATTGCAATTTCAATATCAAAAATTAAAAAAATAATTAAAATTAAATAAAATTGTTAAGAAAAGGAAAGTCGATTACTTGTAATTTAATTAAAGCCACATTCAAATTTTTATATTTTTTCACGTTCTTTAAATATTTTTTTTGATAAAATAAAATTCAATCTTATTATCATTATAATAAATAGAATAATTAAGAATAAAAATAGAATTATTTTTATTATTATTTACATTAAAATCTAAACTTTTCAATTCAAAATTAAATATACTTATTTATATTATCTAAATTAAATTAATAAGATAAAAAATAAACAAAAATATTTTAAAATAATCAAACTACATCAACAAAATGTCAGTATCAAGCAGCAGCCTCAAATAAAAAATGATGAATTCTTAAAAAATTTTTTATATTTAATCGAAAAAAATTAATCAATAAAAAAATTGTTTCAATTAATACATGAAATCCATAAAATCCTGTAGATATAAAAAAAAATTGATTCGTATACTGAATCTCTAGAAGTAAAATAAGCAAATAAGTACTCTTTTAATTTATATAAAGAAAAAATCACCCCTAGAAAAATAGTAATAATTAATCTTAATTTTCTTTGCTTAAAATTCATATTAATTAATGAATGATAGCATCATGTAATAGAAATTCCTGAAGATAGAAAAATAATTGTATCTAACAAAGGGATTCTATAAGGATTAAATATTATTATATTTTTAAGAGGTCAATTTTCTCTAATCTCAATTCTTGGAGATAAAAATATATAGAAATAACATTAAAAAGTTCTAATAAAGGAAAAAATTTCAGAAATGATAAATAAGAATATTCCTAATTTTAATTCTCTTAATACTTTGAATGTATGATAACCTTGATATATTCTTTTTTGAACTACATCTCGTCATCACTGGTATGAAATAATAATAGATAAAATTAAACTTAAAAAAATTAATTTATATTCTATAAAATTAAATCAATATACATATCTAATTATTAAATTAAAAATTAAAAATAATATCAAAATAGGTCTAGGCCTTAAGGTGACTAAGTAGAAAGATTGGAATAAAATTTTTTTCAAAATTTGATTCTCTTCTATATAAAACTCTTAATACTGAAAATACATAAGCTTGGATTATTGAAACACTTAATTCTAAAATAATTAAGATTCTTTGTCTTATTAATATAATAATTAATAATATTATTCTTAATCAAGATTTAATTGAAGAAATTATGGTTATTAATAAATGTCCAGCAATTATATTAGCTAATAGCTGTACTCTTGTTGTTCCAAATCGAATAATATTTCTTAAGGATTCTACAATTACTATAAAAGGTATTAAAATATTTGGAGTTTCTTGAGGAACTAAATGAATAAATATATGATTAGTATTTTTAACTCATCCAATTAATATAAAAGATAATCATTTTCTTAATAATAATGATATTCTTATTACTAAGTGTCTGGATCTAGAAAAAATATAAGGAAATATTCCTATGAAGTTATTTGATAAAATTATTATAAATAATCTAATTTATATTAATAAATTTAGAAAATTCAATTTCTTATTTAATAATATTTTTAATTTAATATTTAAAATATTAATTACATTATTCAGTGCTCAATTTATTCTAGAAGGGATAAATCAATAAATCATAGAGATAAATAAAAAAATATTAATTCTTCTTATTGAATTTAATGAGTAATTTATAAATAAAGAAGGATCAAAAATTAAAAATAAATTATCTATCATTTATTTAAAAAAATAATTTTAGAATGTTCTTTCCTATTATTATCATTAATAGTATTAGAATTAATAATATAAAAAATAATAATTATCATTACAGCAAATAAAATTAAAAAGTATAAATTTAATGATAATCATATTATTAGTCTTATTTGAGGAATTAAAAATTATTAAATTAAATAATTATTTTAATTTAACAAATTCATGTTATAAGATTAACTAAATTTTTATTTCATTTGGTATCTTAATTTTAAAGAACTGATTTTTTAAATCACAGATAGTAAATATTACTTCAAATGAAATATTAATTATTATTTATTCAATTAATAAAATTTTTAAATGTATTCGATTCCAATACAATTAGTATAAATCTATGATTAACTTCACGAATTTCTGAACATGACCGTAAAATAATCCTGGACGATTTAAATTTATTCTAATTTGATTTAATCGTCCTGGGATTGCATCTACTTTTATCTCTTGTCTCGGAACAGTAAATTAATAAATTACATCCATCGATCTAATTATAAATCATAAATTTAAATTTTATAGAACAATAAATAAATTATCAACATCTAATAATTAAAAATTAAAATTTTCTATATTAGAAATTATGAAAGAATCAAATATTTAATCTTTGAAATCTGAGTATTCATATGATCAATATCATTGATGACCTTAAATTTTAATTGATATGCATGGATTAAAAATTTTATCTACTTAATATAAAATTTTTTAAAGATGGAATAGCTTAGATTAAAAAAAAAAAAATTGGAACGATAGTTCAAATAATTTTAATTAAATGACCTTCAAATATAAATTTATTTAAAAATTCATATAATAATTTAAAAATAAATATAAACATAATAAAAATAATAATCATTACAATAATAATTATTGCATGATCATGAAATATAATTAAATTTTCTATAATAAAAAAAATTGGAATCTTGAAATATAATGTTTGCTCATGAAGAAATCAATTAAAAATTTATTAATAATTTTATAACTTCTAAAAATAAAATAATTTATGTAAATAAATCATAAATTTATTGCACCAATCTGCCATATTAGAAATTTAATTTAAGTAAACAGAAATTTTTGGGATTTCATATAAAGAATAAGATCTAGGAGGATGAGAAAATATTCAATCAATTGAATTATTAGAAATTTTTATAAATAAAATCAAACGTATTCTTATAAATCTTTCTTAGATAATGTAAAAAAATATCAATTTTTTTAATTAATGAAATTAAAGATCCAATTGAGGAAATTATATTTCATTATACATATGAATCAGGATGGTCTCTATTTCGTCGTTGTATTCCACTTAAGCCTAAAAAATGTTGGGAAAATGAAGTTATATTTACTTCTGAGAATATTAAAAAAAACTGAATTTTTAATATTATATTATTTATTAAAACTCAGAAAATCAATGGATATCAATAAAAAAATCTTTTAAAAATTGCAAATACTGCTCCTATAGATAGAACATAATGAAAATGAGCTACTACATAACAAGTATCATGTAGAACAATATTAATAGAAGAATTAGAAAGTATAATTCCTGTTAATCCTCCTAAAGTAAATAAAAAAATAAATCCTAATAACCATAAATATGTAATATTTAATTTTAGTTTTATTTCATTAAATGATGCCAATCATCTAAAAATTTTAATTCCAGTAGGAATAGCAATACTTATTGTTGCAGAAGTAAAATATGCTCGTGTATCTACATCTAGTCCAATGGTAAATATATGATGAGCTTAAACAATAAAACCTAATAGTCCAATAGAGATTATAGCATAAATTATTTCTATAATACCAGATACTTCTTTTTTTATTCTTTTATTACAAATTACATGAGAAATTAAACCAAATCCTGGTAAAATTGAAATATAAACTTCTGGATGACCAAAAAATCAAAATAAATTTTGATATAATACTGAATCTCCCCCTTTACCTAGATCAAAAAAAGAAGTATTAAGATTACGATCAAATAATAATATAGTAATTGCTCCTGCTAAAACAAGAAGAGATAATAATAATAAAATTGCTGTTAATAATATTGCTCAAGCAAATAAAGGTGATATTTCTAATTTAAAAATTTTTATATTTAAAATTGTTGAAATAAAATTCATAGATCCTATAATAGATGAAGCTCCTGCAATATGTGAAGAAAAATTTGATAAATCTACTGATGTACCTATATGTAATAAATTAGAAGATATAGGAGGATAAACAGTTCAACCTGTTCCTGTTCCAGATCCAACAAATATTCTAGAAATCAATAGTATAATTCTTGGAGGAAGTAATCAAAATCTTATATTATTTATTAGAGAAAAAGCTATATCAGGAATTCCTATTATTATAAGAACTAAATAATTTCCAAATCCTCCTATTATAACAGGTATAACAAAAAAAAAATTATAATAAATGCATGAGCTGTAACTAAAGAATTATAAATTTGATCATTTCCAATTAAAGATCCAGGATTTTCTAATTCTAATCGAACTAGAATTCTTAGTCTTAAGCCTACAATTATGTATTGTTACGTACGATATGCTGGGCATATCATACTAACTCACCTTACAAGCCTACGCTAGTAAAGGACACCAATAGGGGAAACGAGCTTATATAAGGCCCTGCGAGACACGAATCGGGGCACTCGAGCGTCTTTTAGGCAAGAGACCGAACGATAAGTTGAAAACACCGCGCAAAACACACACGCCTCTGCCTCTAAGAAGCTAATAAATAATTGACCAACGAGTTGAGTTCTTTTCGTGACGCACCTCCTTACCAGTTTCTTTATCCTACGTAACAGTTTTGGTGCTAAGTGTGGGGTACGGTAAGAGTCGGAATTTTTTTTTCTCGCTTAGTTTACTCGTTTCAAAAAAAAATTCCGCCGAGAAGCACACATAGTGCAGTGCCACGAAAATCGAACTTGAGTGCCGGAACGGACCCAAACAGGACAGAGGTAAACGGGTAGCTGTTCATACGAGCGATTCTCGACATCAACGATCGGGAAGTCTACAAACAGAAGGTCAAAGCAACTTCGGGAAAGACCAGCAAGAAGGTAGCAGTTTTTAGCAGTCACATCTGTATTCCTGACGCTCAACGCCAAAAAGGGGAGTAGTTACCAGGGAAGGATGATATTCAGCACAATTATTCTGGCAATGGGAGTACTGTTGACTTGGTAAGTGAGTTGTTTAAATTTTTATATCGTTTTTTATTTTCCCTGACCCCGGTACAAAATATATAAAACTTTGCGTAACAAACATAAAACAAAGGGATCTTATTAGTGGGCTTGCACAGATATAGGAAATATTCGAAAATAATTATATAATAATAATAACCCGCACCTATATAGATCACTATTTTCAATACCATAATTTTTATTAACAAAAACAGACTACAGATATTCCCAAAAGAATATTTTGTCCTCTTTATCACTAAACAAAGAGAGAGTACAAAATTAAAAGAAACCGAGTAAAAGACACACGCCGCTCCTTTGCTTTCTTGTCTCGCATCTTACTATTCTTTTCGCGCGATTATTATTAAGCCACTCTATACGTAATTAAACGTCACCCTGTAATTAGGAAAATACATAAGCTTTGCAATAATCAAAAATAAAATACGGTTCGTGACACGTACATACAAAAGGAGGGAAAAAGTAGGAAAAAATGATTCATCTTGGCGGCATTACCCATGAGTCAGGGAGCGAGAACGAAGGCTTAGATAACACGATAATCAACACGTGCAGGTAGAACCCTAGTAATAAAAAGCAAAAGAAAAATATGGCGGAACAGATGTTAGGATTAGAATTCGAACCAGAAGGGTGCGAGAAACTAGACGCCCTCGATGAAGGAACGAAGGCAATAGTAATGGGCCTGTTTTCGAAAATTAGTGCAAAGCTAAAGAAGACAGAGGAAGTGGGCGTGCCATTCACAGCGACCGCAGGGCCCATCCGAAATTTGTCACCGACAAATAGGGACTTCGACTACATACAACGCGATGCAGGAGTAAGCATAGGACCTGAAAATAAAGAAGTGAGTCTTATCTCCAGCGAACGGGCCATTGGGAGCAATTTAAGAAGGGCCGAAGAAACACGCGGAGCTCGAACGGATAGAGTAGACACCCTACCGATACAATGGGGCATGCCGGGGAAACCAGAATGGCCGATTTCCGGTGCATCACAGTACGAAAGCGATGAGTCAAGAAAAATCGGGGTAAGCGACTTACACAACCAACAGCTATGGGATAGAATAAAGGATACGAGCGAAGAACTCGAAAAAATGATGAAAGCCGCGCGTATGGCAACGGCACCACCAACAACTAATTATCATACAGATCGGGTAGATTTTTACGCGAATAAGGATATACGATGGGGTGACATAATACCGACCATGACACCATACATAGGGAAGGAACAAGAGACACGCAATTACGATCACCTACGCAGACCGCAGTATACGCACCACAACATTCTGTCCATGCTCAGCAATATGACAAACAACATCCCGTTTTTCGATGGTGACCCGATCAACTTACCGCTGTTCGAAAGAATGGTGCGTATGGTTGCACGTACAATAGGCCCGGAAAACGAACTATTTTTTTTGGGCACCCTCGCAAATAGGCTAAAAGGGAAAGCAGCGGAACATTTTGCCCCGAGACTGACGCAGTTTAGTACAGTCGAAGAGTTCATCAAAGAGCTCTCAAACAGATACTGCAGTATTAATAATGCAGACTCGCTCATGGCAAAATTGAAAATAATAACGCAGCAAGATAGTGAAGCAATAGATGACTACGGGGGACGGGTACAACAATTATACAATAGACTAACAATGCTGTACGATTCAAACCCATACTTTCCCCCAATTCAAAAACAGGCGATGAAGGCAAACCTAGAATCCGAGGCGGTAAAACAATTTATTTACGGATTACTTCCAACTTTTAGTTGGAGGATGACAAGGTTTAACCCAGAAACTCTAGGGGAAGCAATAATTCAGGCGTTGAAAATTGAAAGTGACCTTAGTTTACGGCACGCAATACCGGTAAGCGCACTGCCCACATGCAATAGGACAACAACAGAGTGGGGACCACTCGTAAACCTAGCAATAAAAGAAGAAAAAACAGCAGAAAACACTAAGGGAGTACAAGGAACAGCAGCAGTAAAAGAAAAACGCTGTATATACTGCGACGGCCGAACCGGGCATTCAGTTGAGGAATGCCGAAGACTACTAGCGGTGATAAGTGATAGAAAAACTTCGAAAGAAAACGGAAGGGAACTGAGGGGCAATTGTAATTATTGTTAAAAACCGGGACACTATGCGAGAGACTGCCGCTCGCGCAAGCAAGACAGGGAGGAAGAAGAGAGACAGCGTAATGAGAAGCGTAACCAACCCGCAGATAATACTCCTACTGACAGTAATGCCTATAACTACAGGGGTAGGAATGATAACTATAACCACAATAATTATTATAATAATTACGACAGGGGTTATAACAATGGCCCAGCGGAGCCATACAATAGTAACAACAATCACAATTACAGGTATAATGATTATAACTCCAGAGGTTATAATTATTACGACAACCGTGGCAACGGTGACGCGTACAATAATTATAGCAGGGGCACATTCAACCGCTATGGTAACGGCTACAGAAATCAGGATAGCAGGGATGGCTATAATAGGGATTTAGTTAGGCATGGGCCGCCACAGGAGAGGGGCCCACAGCAGCGAGAAAGCGGCGCATACACTCCGGATAACAAGAGAGACCCTCCCGTAGCTTTAAACTCGCAAGATGTTCGACGTGGTCCCCAAACGTCGAGCATCAACTAGAGAAAGAGATAGAGAAAAGTGTGTCCGGTGAGGAAGAATGTGTGAGAGAGAGGCCACAAAAGGCGGAGAAAGAGATAGTAGAGAAGAAGACGCACAACAACAGTCCGAGTACTTACACAGCGCAAGGAAAAATAGAAAGTAATACGGTAGAGCAAGATGACACTCCGATACAACGGAGCGGAAAACGCACAAGAAAAGGCAGGAGAGCCCGCAAGAAGAGTAATCGGACAAAGGCGCCGGACACACATGTAGATCATGATGAACCCGAGCTTTCAGAGCGCGACGAAGAAATAAAGCAGCTTCCGAAGATAACTATAAAACTCGCGAGAACAGGGCATATGCCACCATCGGTCCAGTTACAGGGACCACAGTTAAAGAATGGAAAGGCGACTTTTTATGCGGATACAGGCGCAGAGATTTCGATTGTAAAGGTTAATTTTTTAAGCACAGACATGCTAATAGACAGTAGGTATCGAGTAGCTATCATTGGCGTGACTCACGGAGCACGCAAAACGTTGGGCACAGTACAGGCTCAGTTGCACGGATTAGAGTGCACATTACATGTAGTCCCCCATGACTTCCCAATTGACGCGGAAGGAATCATAGGGTGGGATATTTTTAAGCGATACCGGGGCCAGATAAGCGCCGCCGAGAATACGATTAAATTGGATAGCGTAGAGATACCGCTGGTAAGGCCGGAATGTTTTAAAATACCTGCGAGATCGAGGCAAATAATTTATGCGCGAATAAGAAAAAGCAAAAATAATTCAGAAAATGGCTGGATACCCCTCCAAGAAATAGAGGAAGGAATACTGTTCGGGAACTTTATAGCTAGGAGTGTTAATGGAAAAATAGTCGCGGAGTGCATTAATACAAGTAACGAAATAAAATATGTGCCTGTTCCGGAAGTAGAGCTGCTAGAATATGAGGAAATTTACCGGAAACGCGCAGAAGACGTCGAAGGGGACGACGTCGAAAGCTTGGGGGAAGCAATGATAAGATTATTTAATAAAGAAAAAAGAGATGACAAGAAAAAAATTGAAATTTTTACGAAAAACAAAGGGGAGCTAGAGAAACAAAAACGGTTGGATAAAATAATGCCACTCGTAGACACAGCTGGTTGCAACGAGGAAGAAAAAAAGCACGTGAGAAAACTAATCGAGTCAAACCCTTACGTATTTGGCCTCGACGGGGAACCCCTTAAGGCAACACACCTGCTGAAGCATCGGATTATTACAACATCAGATAAACCTATTGTGGCGAAAAGATTCAGATACCCTCCGGCAATAAGGGATCAAATGAAAATTGAAATAAAAAAAATGCTGGAGCAAGGAATAATTGAACCCTCCACCTCCCCCTATAGCTCAAACACCTGGATAGTGGCTAAGCAACCAGGGCCGAACAATGAAAAAAGGGTGAGGGTAGTCACAGATTTCCGACTACTTAACGAGGTTACAGTGGGCTCATGTTACCCGCTACCGTTTCAGAGCGATATCTTGGAAAACCTAGCCTCAGCACGGTACATCACGGTAGTGGACCTCAAATCAGGATTCTTTCAGGTAGAAATTCACAAAGACGACGCACACAAGACGGCATTTTCAGGCCCAGACGGGCATTACCAATACAAGAGAATGCCAATGGGGTGCAAGGACTCGCCAAATACTTTTCTGAGGGCGATTGCACTAGCACTCGCAGGGTTACAAGGCCATGAAATAGAAGTATATCTTGACGATATAATGGTCTTTGCCCCCGATCTAGAAGAACACGGAAGACGGTTTACGAAATTACTAAGACGGCTCGCAGCCGCAAACCTCACGATCGAGCCCAAGAAATGTAAATTCTTGAAAAAAGAGGCGAAAGTGCTCGGTCATATTGTAGGCAATGGGCAGATAATGACTGACCCAAAGAAACTCGAAGCGGCCAGAAATTACCCTCGACCGACAAACGCAAAGAAAATAAAACAATTTTTAGGATTCGTAGGCTACTACAGGCGGTTCATTAAAAACTATCCACAAATCGCCCAACCTCTTTCAAGACTTTTAAAAGCAGACACCGCATTTAAATGGGGAGAAGAGGAGGAACAGGCGTTCAATACCCTCGTGGATACACTGTGCAGTGGACCTGTACTCATCGCCCCGAATGTAGAAAAACCCTTTATCGTTACAACGGACGCATCAGATTACGCAATCGGAGCGATCCTTAGTCAGGGAGAAATCGGAAAAGATAGACCGTGCGAGTACGCGTCCCGCTGCCTTAAAGGGAGCGAACTCCGCTATCCGACATACGATAAGGAATTATTGGCGATCGTATTTGCAAAAAAGCAATTTAGACCATATCTATATGGACGCAAGTTTACGGTGGTCACAGACCACGAGCCGCTTAAACACTTTCACTCGTCTAAGAAACCAGACATTCGTTTCAACAGGCTCAAAGTGGAACTGAGAGGATATGAGTTTGAAGTCATATACCGTCCGGGCATAAACAACAGACCACCCGATGCATTATCGCGTAACCCAATACTACAGGAGGGAGAAGAGAATCCTGAACGGCCACGCCAAGAGCTATATCAACTGGCAGACGAACAAGAGAAAGAAGAACTGGCTGATAGCGATGGACCTCCGGCGCGCATCTTTAAGACACGGGCGACACGTAGTAAGCGTATTCAAGGGAACACAAAAAAAAGGAAAATTACCTATGCGGATTCAGAAGATTCAGATGAAAAAGTACAGAAAAAGAAACAAAATTTCAGTGGATGGGATGGAAATATGCGCGATATAAGAACAGACGGCCAAGCCGACGGCGACGGAGACTCCGAATCCGAGGGAAAAGTGGGAATAAGCGAAAAATTAAGCGAGATGAGGAAAACCGTAAAAAAACGGGGTCGCCCAAGGAAGAACATTATATTTAGCGATTTAAAAACGGAAACAGACACGGAAGCAACAGAAGAAATTATTTCGCAAGGGCCGATAAACGACAAATTAGCCTATATGCGAAGGGAGGACCGAATGCAACAAGGAATAAAATCGACGAGCACACCGGCAATCAAGAAAAACAAAATTGGACCAAAAGAACGGAAAACTCGTAAGCGTCAATTAGACACACTTACGAGGAAGCAAGCACCATTCTCTATCACAGAACACAACGAAAGTCCGTCAGGAGATATTATAATTGCAAACTGCGGGACACCAATAATAACAAATGATGATTCAGAAAACCATAGTCCAAAACTTGATGATTGGGGCCGGCAGCTGATACAAGCAAGCCTAGCAGCCGAAGCGGCGGAGAAAAAGAGAGGCAAAGAAGATGCAAGTGATATCCGAAAGCTGACGGAAATAAACGAAACAGCAGAAAAGACCGAGATCACGGAGAAAGGCGTTTTCGAAAGCAGGGAGGTCGAAGTGATGGAGAGAGCCGACCAAGCACGAAGCGAACCAAAGGAAAAAGAGAGCGAAGAGGAGATAGCACGGGATGAGCATGCAATGAATAGGCCGCTCACCGATGGCACCAACATATATAATAGTACTGAACGAGTAAACGGCGCAATCCGACATGACGCACACCTTTACGACCTAATAGATGGCCTTGGTGACGGATTTCGGGCAAAAGTCCTAATTGACGTTAAAAAACAAGCGGTTAAAGGTAAACAAGGATTAAGAATAGACCTATGGAAAGATGAAAATGACAGAGTAGAAAAATTAGAAAGTTCAACGAACGGTAAAAACCAAAAAGGAAATGAGAACACGAAAATTAGGGACGATTCGCCACCAACAAATGAGTTAAGGGAAAATTATGCAACATCGGTCGAAATGAGCGAAGGAGAAGATAGGGAGACTCGTGAATGTGGAGATTCTTGCGCAGAGCCGAATAAGAGGCTCACGTAAGTCGATGTACCCCGGGATGGAAGCTGTCTCTTTCATTGCCTCATACTTTTATACGGATTGGAAATGTCACAGGACAGACTGAGAAAAACACTCCTTAGCTCGGAATAGATAAATAAATGTAAAGACCCAGAGGGCACAAAAAATATTTTAAAGGAGAGCCACGCATTTGGGGACGGAGAATGCGCTTTTGTATTTTCTCAAATACATAAAGTAAACCTATGCATCCACTTTCAATTATCAAGAGAAAGAACAATCTTTCAACATTTTATAGGGAAAAAAGGGGAAACATTTAAACACATACGCCTCAAAAATGATCATTATCAGGCTTTGATAGAATACGATGAAGGCAGCCATCTGACTACAGACCACAAAGAAAATAGTGAAAAGGGCTCAGCTGGCGGGAAAGATTTGAACGATGCTAGAGTCAGCACTAGTGAGCAGGGCAATAGCGAAGAAGGACACGAAACAGGAGATAGTGATGTAAGACGCATGAGCAACGGAGAGAGCTCCAATGATGAGTCAGGAAAAGGAGAGAGACAAACGAGCAGTGAAAATTTCGCACAAAAAGAGGGAGAGAGCGCAACAGAGAAGGTGCACGAGGACAGGGATACACCACCACCCGACCCTCCACCACCACCTGATTCCGACAGCACATCGACAATAGCCTCGGAAAACGAAGAAGAGAGCAGGGGACTCAACCAAGCTCTAGTCGAGGGAAGCGAAAGCGATTCTAAGGAGGGGAGTGATCTCAAGAACTTAAGCGCGCTAGATAAATATAGGGTATGCAGAACCCGACTACCGCGTGATAAGCCACCATGGGTCCCAGGCGATGGATCAAACCCCCCTCCATTTCAAAAAGTAAAGAAAGTAGAAGATCACCCCTTCAGATACCTAGACAATCTAGCCTTCTGTACAGTGGTGGAAAACGTCCCGGATACAGAGACAATTGACGCGCTCTACGAGCGGGGATACATTGATCCAATAATCATGAATCACGAAGTAAGGGCGGTCGAAAATGCCATGCTTTCTAGAAAAAGGAAAGTATCGGTCATGCGCATGTACGTGAAAAAACACTTCGATGACAGGGCGTTAAGGACAGATATCAAGATATGCTTAAAATCACTCCAGGGATTAGTGAAAAGTAATAGTTTAAAAAACATTGGAATAATAAGGGACCTCGCGATTCTAGACATAAACCAATGGATGTATTTGATCGAGCAGCTAGAGGAAATTTTCAAGGAAATGAATATTGTAATTACTTTGTACACAGACACGCTTGTTGTGCCACCAGTAGATCAACGATTCAAAGTTATTAAAGAGTACCATGAGTCAACGGTGGGAGGCCATAGAGGGATCAACAAAACTTATAATAGGATAGCAAAGGATTTTTACTGGAGAAACATGAGACCTGAAGTTAGGCAATTTGTGGTGGGATGCGAATCGTGCCAAACGAAAAAACTGGTAAGAGTAAAAACCAAACAGGCAATGCTTATTACTGACACACTGAGCAGACCGTTTGAGAAAATTTCAATAGATTTTTATGGACCAATAAATAAGCCTTCAGACCATGGTAATACGCATATATTGTCAATCCAGGACTGGCTGACAAAATACATAGTATTAGCGCCGGTACAGCGAGCAACGGCGCAAGACACGGTCAAAGCTCTCTTAAACTACTTTATGGCATATTTTGGAGCCCCAGAAAAATTATTATCAGACAGGGGGACACACTTTATGAACAGAACAATGGAAGAGTTCGCAAGATTGTTCAAAATCAATAAAATCGGCAGCACAGCATTCCACCCACAGAGTAATGGAGCAATAGAAAGGATGCACTATGTGCTGTGCGAGTATCTCAAGGCGTACGTCGACAAAAACGAAAAATGGGATGAATTAATACCTTTATGCATGCTCGCATATAATACATCCGAGCATGAGAGCACAGGGTAAACTCCGTACGAGTTACTCTTCGGACAGAGAGCACGTATCCCCTCGAGCTTTAAACGGGTAGAAGCAGATCAAACGTATAGCAAATACTTTGAGCAAATCACAGATACCCTCACACAAATGCGAACAATAGCAGCGCTGAAACAGGTACAAAGCAAGTATAGATCCAAATATTACTACGACAGGAAACTTAACACCAAATTTTTTATGGAAGGAGAAATGGCGTACATATTAAAAGAGCCGTCGAAAGGGAAATATGATTGCCAGTACGAAGGCCCATACGAAATAACAGGGATTAATTATAAGAGTCATGATGTAAAGTTGCAGAGAAATGACGAAGTAAGGGTGGTGCATGTCGACAAAATCAAGAAAGCATGCGTCTTAAAAACTCAACACGAGGATAATAAGGAGAAAGTCTGAATCGGAGAGATATGGTGCGAGAAAAAAAAAGGGGAGGTAAGGTAACCATGCGGGCTCAACAGTAAACGTGACTCACGCAGTCGCCGAAGCCCATACGCATGTTCAAAACAGGGATATAGCTTCAAGGTCGGAACTCAAACGATGCAGGCTCACGTGGGTACCTACATACAAATACACAATTGTAGGGTTAGGGCATCAGCATGTATAAAATAGTTAGTGGAAACCAACAGTCAAAATAATCAAAGTTCGCCAAAATTTTCGCGGCCCCCGGACGGGCCACAAATATTTTTCTTCCTTTTCTTCCTCTGTCCCTTTTTTTTATCTTTCTCTTTAATACACGAAACAAGAAATTAAAATTTTTCGTTACCGAGTTTAACGCTTACTGATTATACAAAACTCTAACGACAACGGAAGAACGTTGCACCTAATAGCAAAAAAAAGAAGAAAAAAAAAATGAATTAAATAAAGAAATAAATAAACAAATCGAAATAAGGAACAAGAAACCAAAAAAAAAAAAAAGGAAAATTACCTGGATAACCGGTCGGTGATCGAGAGGATAGTTGACGGCGCCTTCCAGGGTGACGTCCACCACTAGCACCAGGATGGTACCATGACAGCTACAGCCGACGGCCAGAGAGTAGGAAGCCCCCCCTACCAAGGTGGGGCAGTGCAGCCACAACACTTTCCCAGTAAAATAGGGGACGGGCGCCCTCTCCTCCTCCCGCACAATCACGAGGAATGGAGTCCCCGAAGGGCATTGCACCTCGCAGGATCCTACCCCTCCTCGATAGGGGTAGCGCAAGGTTGGCAGTGGCATCGCGCCGGAAGGCCACCCCGGTAATAGTAGGGGAACCGGGACACCGAAAAAGGTGAAGGGATCCACTATCAGACGCACCCCAAGCTGAAAAAAAAAAAAAAAAAAAAAAATTGCATTAAGAAAATAGAGGAGCCATAAGAAAAAAAAAATATATGACAAAAGCCAAGAGCACTTACCGAACCATGCTGCTCACAATATATTGGCGCTAGCGCGGTCGACCCGTTTAGCACAACAATGTTTTGCCCAGGGGGCCGTCCCACAGTGGGGACATCCCGGCACGCATACAGTCGCGTAACCTACAATCCAATAAATGAAACACAAAAAAAAAAGAAAAAACTTCGCTTTCATACTTACGCTTTGGCAACCTGGCACGGCGCACGCGGCTTCCTCCTGGAGAACAGCCCCCAACAGTAATCCACACGCACCACCACCAGTGACAACGAAGCGCGTGGATCGCGAGTCACCTAAAGGCAACCGGACAAACCCAATGAGGCGATCAAAGAACTGACTGAAACCGGCCATGACTATCGAAGTTAATTTCAGAGATCGTGCACGTAAGGAGACGTAGAATACACTGACTTAGCAGCAACGATTGAGAAAAAGCAAACGCAGATTCGTACACCTATGTTAGCCCTTTCCCACTTTAGGTGAGTCACTTGAAGGAAATGGAAATAAGGGAAAAGAAGAATAACGTAGCATCAACGTCGGGAAACAGAGGTTTATAATGTAGAACAATAAAATTTTCCCCTTTTTCTTCTCCCTCTCATATCCACACTCGCCTCCGCTGGGAATTAACCGAATGAGTGAATGCGTGTAACGTAGCCTAGTATGTACAAACTTGTAATACACTTAGAGGAAAGGGCATAAGAAATGAAGTGACGAGAGACACGAAAATTGAACGGCATTAGATAAAGCTCAGCAAGGGAAAGTCGCACCCGAACAAATGCACGAGCAAACGTAATAGCATGTATATATACGTACCAATATATAAATTAAGTTATCACTTAAGAGCGCATAGGGAAATCCGTATGTAAAGGGAAAACCACACTCGCAGCTTAAAGCAATTACGCGAACGCGAATTATTAAATAGTCCTAATCACTGAATATAGGGACAAATCACCCGGGTGTATAAGAATGTATCCACATGTGGAAGAAAATGTATATAAAGAGAAGGAACGCAAGAATCATATAGAAAAGTATCCATTTTTTTTGTTGTTGTTTTGTTTTAGGGCAAAGGCCGCACAGGGAAATAAACAACTAGGGGAGGTAGAATTAATCAAGAAAAATCCGGGGATAATTGTAGAAAACCTGGGCTCAATCCAATCAGCCACATCAACGTGGAAAGTCATATGGTACGTAGATTGGAGCCAGCTAATTGTAGAATCGGAACAATTTTTACGGGCGCAGAAGCAAGCAAACTGGAAGTGCACGGTAACATCAAGAAAGAAAAGAGAATGCATGAGACATATTAGTCAGGCCACGTACGAGGTTCTACAAACGAAAGAAAAAGCACAAGAGGCACACAGAGCGGTAGTGGGCCAAGAAATCCTTAGTCAAACCGCAGCTGTGCAAGTAATTAAGGGTCAATTAACAGTAGCGGAAAAAGAAAAAATACTAAAATTGATAGCCTCAAAACCAAGTACCACAATCGACATAAATAAATATTTAGCGGAACAAATGACAGTTACAACGTTCGGTAATCATGAAAAAGAGCTACAAAATATTAAAAAATTTGAAGAAAAAGCGGGAAAAATAACGGAAGAAGGTTTAAAAATATTTGCAGACCTGATTACAGGAGAAGACAAAGTATCAAATATGGTAAAGGAATTTCAACAAATAGCCAACGAACTATCAGAAAAATTTAGGAAAACGGCCGATATAATATATTTGGCAAGTCAGGGCGTGATACACCAACCGGAGGAAGCATCGATAGCTATATCAGAGGCTAAAATATTAGCAGGACAGCTAAGGCCGGACCTCAAACCCCCAGGAGAAAATAATGCAACAACAAGGGAAAATATCGGAGAAGCGTTGGAGATAGCAACCGTAGCATTTAATGGGAAAATAGTATATTACATAGAAATACCCTTGGTAACAAGAGAGGATTTTGATCTTCTCAGAATATCACCACTACCAGTAGAACAGGAAGGGTTCAATATAACAAACATCGTGGCATATCTACAACCAACACACGAGTACGTGGCAGTCAGCATGAGCGCGAAAAGGTTCGCACCAATATCACAGCGAACGGTAGAAAAATGCAAGAAAATAGGACGAACACGCATCTGTACACTGATGGAACCGGCACATGAGATAGAGGAAGACCATCCTTGCGAAATAAAATTGATTTTGGGTTACACAATAAAAAATCCAGAGGAATGCCCAATTATACTAGCCAGATTAAATGGCACTTATTGGACGCGCCTACACGCAAGGAACCAGCACGCGTTTAGTACCATAGTGGAGGAGAAAATACACGTACAATGCGAGCATACAGAGCACGAAACACTGAAAGTTATAGATGCAGGGGTAATAAATTTATCAGATGATTGCATGGCTCAAGCATCAGAAACAAGATTGAGCCCAGGGTCAGAGGAGGGCACGAGCCAAATAGTTAAATTCAAAAACTCAAACTTAAATGTAGAGAAAATAATACAGAGTATAAAAGGAATAAGAACAGACAAGTTACAGGAACTAATAAGCACGATAATAAAAAGGGACGGGTTACAGGAACTCGGTAGTCAAGAACACGGGCCTGAGGAGAACTTAAAAACTGGCACAAAATTAATGGACATAGTCCAACGCGTGCGCGAACTCTTGCAGACACAAAGCGAATTATCCGACTGGAAGGAATACGCGTGGGTGGCAGCAGAGATAACTATAGGCATGGCAGCAGGGTCGTTCGGGTTCCTAAAATGGGGGGGCCCCTTAATATTAAATCTGGCTAGAATGTTCACAGGTAGACAACGCAGAGACAACGCAGAAAGGGAAGGGACTACAGCAACGAGTCCCTCAGCGCCTCAGCCGACATCTCTCGAAATGCAGAAGAGGACACCAAGACACCTTGCTAACATCCCGGTAACCATCACGGGAGCATCCCCCACGGGTCTTGGGCCCACATAAAACATACGACGTAACAAGTGATTCCTACTACAAAAAAAAAAAGAAAAATATATAAAATTAAGGAATATGGAATAACAAGTAAAATATAAGGAAAAATCATTGTAATAACGATAATAACAATAATAATTAAGATTAGGTAATAATAATAATGTATAATTTTATAGACACTATAGTAATAGTAATATCATAAGAATGAGCGCCGGGAGTCGCTCAACTATATCGGAGGGCGCAGTCCGAAGGATGAAACTATGAAACTATGAAAGAATTTTTTTTAAATATGTAGTATCAAAAAATCACTGTAAGTCAAAAAAAAAAAACTGGTAGCTGTAGCTATAATAATAATAATAATAATAATAATAATAATAATAATAATAGTAATATTCTAAAAATAATAACCACAAATAACATTTTAATTTGAAAAAGAGAATGAGCGTCGGGAGTCGCTCGACTATTTCGGAGGGCGCAGTCCGTAGGACGAGACTAAGAGAGAATTTTCTTTTCTCTAAAATATGTAATAACAAGAAAGATGTATTAAGTTTAATTATGTATAAAAAAAAAATGGTCGTTGATCATAATCTACAGTAATTGTAATAATAATAACAATCATGATAGTAAGAGAACGGAAATGAGCGCCGGGAGCCGCTCGGCTATATCGGAGGGCGCAGTCCGTGGGACAAGGATAAAGAATTTTTTTTACAAAATGACAAGTAGTTTGGAAAATAGGTAAAGGAAAAAAAAAGAAAAATCTCTAATGATAGATACTTCAGCGAACACGAACATGTAAAGTATAAATGTATTGATTAAGTACGAAAAACATCATTAAATGTAAACTAGTAGTGATCAGCTGACTAATTCACTAAATTTTTTTAAACAAAAATGTAACAGAAGGCAGAGCGCATACATAAACAGAATTGTCATACACAATTATACTCGAGTACAGGATGAAAAGGATGATTGAATGTGAAAATGTACAAAGAACGGCGGTTTTCTAAAAGTATGAAAGAAGGAGTGAACCACCGTATATGAGAAAAACAACACAAACAACATAACACACGCATTACACACACAATTATAGGTACAACGGCCACCAGACACAATTCAGCGTCGTCGAGGACGAACGACGTCGCGGCCTCGGACGTGTTACGTACGATATGCTGGGCATATCATACTAACTCACCCTACAAGCCTACGCTAGTAAAAGACACCAATAGGGGAAACGAGCTTATATAAGGCCCTGCGAGACACGAATCGGGGCACTCGAGCGTCTTTTAGGCAAGAGACCGAACGATAAGTTGAAAACACTGCGCGAAACACACACGCCTCTGCCTCTAATAAGCTAATAAATAATTGACCAACGAGTTGAGTTCTTCTCGTGGCGCACCTCCTTACCAGTTTCTTTATCCTACGTAACAGTTTCATATTCTAAAAATAAAATACAATATTCCAATATTTTTATGATTAGTAGAAAATATTCATGTTTTTATTCATTTATATAGTTTAAATTTTTAAAACATTATATTTTTAACATAAAAATAAAATTAATTTTTATAAACATTTAAAAATATAAATAATTTCTCAATATTTCCATTATTAAATTTTAAAATGAACTATTTAAATTTAAATTATTATTATTAATGAAATGATTAATCTAATTATCATTATTAAATTTATTATTTAACTATTAGAATAAATTTCAAAATTCATACATTTTAAGATTTTAATAATTAAATTATCAAAGATAAAATTGATTATTCCTTTATCAATTCAAAAATAATATTTTTTTATTATTTTTAATAAAAAAAAATTTAAATTAAAATTAGAATAATGTAAAAAATATAATTTTCAAAAAAAAAATATTGTAGAATTATTTTTAACATGTTTAAATTTAAATAAATCGAATCTCAGAATAATTCAGAAATAGAAATCAGACATAAAAATAAAATTTTAATTTTTTTAAATCTTAATAAATAAATTTCTTTAATATTTATAAAAATTATTATAAAAAAATATTTTTCAAATATAATTGAATTAATGATTAAAATTATCATAGAAAAATTTATAGTTTTAGTATCATTACAATTAAAATAATTTATAAAATTTTTTTTTATTTATTAAATAATAAATTAATTAAATAGAATATATAACTGGTAATAATGTTCTAATAAATAATATAAAATATAAGATAAAAAAAAATAATTCAAAAAAATTTTTTCTAAAATTAAATCTTTAAAATAAAATCCAGAAAAAAATAGCATACCACATAAAGAGAAATTAAAAAATTATCATTATTATGATAGTTATTGGCATTAAATTTATTAAATTTCCTATAAAACGAATATCTTGATAATTATTTATTAAATAAATTATAATTTCTGAACATAAAAATATTATTGATTCAACTATAGCATGAAAAATTAAATAAAAATAAGCTTAAAGATGGAATTTTATTCCATAAATTACTAGTATTTATTCTAATGTGATTATTATAAATCCAATTTTATTAATTATAAAATAAAAATAAATTATTATAAAATAATTATTTTAGTTAAATAATAGAATATTAATAAATTAAAATATAAAAATTGAAATTCTTAAAAATAAATATACATCAATATAAAAAAAATTATAATTTAAAATTAACATAATTAAATAAATTGTAAATTTTATTATAAATTTATTAATAAATCCCGTGGATAAATGTAGTTGAATTCTTTTATTAAAATTATAGTTGTTTGTCGATTTAAGATACGCATCCGACTTCTTATTTCGTCATTGCTTCCCTTTGGATAATCATTCATACCACATTACTAATTAAATCATAATCCTGCTGACGCTCTCTACTCGAGACTTTCTTCAATAAGTTTCGAGTGAGCTAAGCAGTTCAATAAACATTGGTAGCAGAGCTGCAGATACATGGTCTCCTGGAATCTCGTGGCCCCGCATCCATTTTCGACGACGTGGTTTAACACGTCGGCCATCTTTTCTTCGGCAATCGGTTCGGTGGCACGGGGAGGAGAGGAGAGAGGAAAATCTCGTCTACACTAGGCAGCCATTTCATCGTGCTGTCCTTTTCTATTACGTCACATCTGCACCTTCTCTTTCATCACCCCATCGTCGGCTTCGCGGCGGTAAGCGCCTATATCTCGACGATCGAGCGAGGTCGAGCGAGCGGGGGGAGAAGCTCTCTGCAGAAAGGTACTGTAAGTATACACACGTTCTCTCTCTCTCTTGCTCTCACATTCCAGTAGTGCTTTTTCCTTATTTTTTCGAAATCTTATACACCTTCAGGCTTGTTATTACGTTTTTGCTTGTTGTCTTGTTAAACAGTGCTTATCTTTGTTGTTATCCTAAATACATATTGTTCAGTTGTCTAAGTTAACCTTTGTTGGTTTTTGTTGTTCGTCATGGACAAGTTAATGAAAAAGCAGGTTAAGCTGTTCAACAACATAGTTAACTTTCTAGAAAACTCCACCTCTAAAGTAGGTGTTGAGAGACAAACCTTAGAACATTTTGAGACCCGTTTAGATATGCTGGAAAAATACTGGTCTCAGTTTTTCGAATCTCATGACGATCTTGACGAGGTTAACTTAGCAGAACACGTTTATTTCAAATCAATTTGTTACTCAAAAGCGGAAGATAGTTACACCCATGCCAAATCTGTCATTCGTAAGCGAATCAAAGATCTTTCGCCGGTCCCACGGCCAACTATTGACCCTATGCCTAATCCTGCGGTAGTTGATCAGATTTCTCTTCCTGCACTCTCGTTACCTACTTTCTCCGGTAATCACGAAGAGTGGGAATCTTTTAAACAACGCTTTACTTCGCTGGTTCATAACAAAACGAACCTCTCAAATGTCGCGAAACTATCACACCTGTTAGCTTCAGTACAGGGAAAAGCCGCGCACAGGTTGAAGGGTTTAGAAATCACTGATGCTAATTATACCATTGCTTGGGAAAAGCTTACTCGTCGGTACGACAAAATAAGACTCAGGCATTATAACAATATGGAAAAACTTATCCAACTTCCTAACGTTCGTGCACGGAACGCACAAGACCTGAACGATCTCTTAGATCAGGTCGAGGAAACAGTACGAGCTTTATTAGATTTAGAGTGTGAGGTCGCTCAGGCTGATTCTTTTATTGCTCATTGTATCATTCGGAAGTTAGATCCTATCTCACGAGAAAACTGGGAGATTTCACAAGAGGGAAAACAGGGATTCTCTTCAAATATGGATCTAACTAAGTTTCTCGAACGAAGAATTCAAAGTTTGGAGCAGTCGCGTACAACGGCAGAAAAATCCGATGCTCGGTCAGGTTTTCAGTCAGTCAGTAAAAAACAAGCGGCTGTCCATACAGCTCAAACTGTTGATTCTACTCCTAACAAGTCAAACCCGTTTTGCGTGTTGTGCTCTGGTACGCACTGGCTCTTCGGGTGCAAAAAGTTCAAAGACATGTCAATCCAACAAAGGGTTCAGTTTTGCAAGAAGGAGAAGCTCTGTCTGAACTGTCTTCAGGCTTCCCATTTTGCCGATAAATGTTCTTCGGCCAAACGGTGTTTTATATGTCAAGAAAAACATCATACTAGGCTTCATCCAGATAACCCAGGTGCTAACGTCACAAAACCAGGTTGCTCTTCAAAACCTGTGACTGGTTGCACTTCTTCTTCAGAACACAATGACTCGACACAGCAAGCTACGACGTCGTGTTCTGCCACGATCTCATCCATCGTAGCTAACTCAACTTCTGTGGAGAGTATGGTTTTACTAGCTACTGCTCAAGTGATGCTAGTCAACTCCAAGGGGAACTCAGTTTCCGTTCGTGCTTTGATCGATCCTGGCTCACAGCGATCGTTCGTTTCCAAACGAGTTGTTGAGCAACTCTCGTTAAAACCTACTAAGGTGGCTATTTCAGTTGTTGGGCTTGGTGGCGCTGTCACGTCGAAGTCACAAGCTGAAGTGCACCTATCTGTGAAATCCAAAGTCGATTCACAGTTCAGCTTAAACGTCGCGCTTTTAGTCTTGGATGAGTTGACGAAACTCATTCCTTCGAGAAGACTTGTGGTTCAGCTCTGGTCTCACATTCGAGGACTTTCTTTGGCTGACCCTCAGTTTTCTAAACCAGGCAGGGTTAATTGTGTGTTAGGAGCGGACATTTACGCATCAATCATTAAGGATGGTCTAAAGGTAGGACCGATTGGGACACCTGTTGCACAACAATCAGTGTTTGGGTGGCTGCTCACGGGTCAGGCCCATTCGAAAGTATTGTCTGAAACAAATAGATCAATTCAGGTTTTCCATACCTACACGGAACCGTCGATCTCAAGTCTTCTTACAAAATTCTGGGAGATAGAAGAGATTCGGTGCCAAAAGATTCTATCTCCAGAAGAAGAATTCTGTGAGCAACATTTCGTTGATACTCACTATCGTGATGAGCAGGATAGGTTTGTAGTGCGTCTTCCCTTCTCGCAAATACCCAGATTCACCGGCTCTCGAGAAATCGCTCACGCTTGTCTTCTGCGTCTAGAGAAACGGTTAGCGCACAATGAGAGCCTTTCGGACGCCTACAAGGCCTTCATGCTCGACTATTTGGATTCTAATCACATGGAATTGGTATTACCAAATGCCAGATCTCATGAGGGTTATTTCATGCCTCACCATGCCGTCGTCAAGCGAGACGATTCAAAAAAAATTCGCGTTGTATTTAACGCATCCCAGAAGGATTCAACTGGGCTCTCGTTGAATGATGTCCTAATGCCAGGTCCTAAGTTACAAACTGAAATTTCGGCTGTCTTAACTCAATGGTGTTTTTTCAGATATGCTTTTACTACGGACGTAGTCCAAATGTTTCGACAGATCAAGGTCCATCAAGACGACACCAAGTGGCAGTCCATCCTCTGGCGAGCTGAAGATTCACAGCCAGTTCAGGAGTTCAGGACTACGACAGTGACGTACGGGACGGCATCTGCTCCTTTTCTAGCTCTGCGAGTTATGAGGCAGCTTGAACTAGAGGGAGAAAAGACACACCCAGAAGCCGCAGCCATTCTTCAGTATCAGCTCTACGTCGATGATATCTTTGCTGGCTCGGATGATCTGGAAGGAGCTCGTCATATAAGGGATCAGCTCATCTCCCTACTTGCGTCTGCGGGTATGAAACTAAGCAAGTGGGCGTCCAATCAGCCCTACGTACTCGATGGACTCCTGTCAAGCAACACATTGAACGAGGAGGTGAAATTGAACGAGGTGATATCTACTCTTGGGTTGTTTTGGAATACAAAAACAGATCATTTCAATTTTCGGGTGTCAACGCCCAAACATGCAACTGAATCTACAAAACGTACAATGCTTTCTGAAATCGCAAGGTTGTTTGACCCTCTAGGTTTGTTAGCCCCAGTGCTTGTCGTCGCGAAAATACTGTTACAGGAACTTTGGCTTCACAAATTGGACTGGGATGAATCACTACCCGATCCATTGCTTTAGCGCTGGCTGCATTTTCGCGGCGATCTAGCTCAAGTGGCTGAAATTGCTATACCACGGTGGACCGGCTCAACTACCTCTAGCGAGTGGCATCTTCACGGGTTCGCCGACGCATCCAAACAAGCTTATGCAGCTTGCCTCTACTTCGTGCTACCTGGGAATAAAGCGACCCTGCTCATAGCAAAGTCGAAGGTGGCCCCACTAAGAGTAGTTTCGCTGCCAAGGTTAGAGTTGTGTGGAGGCTTACTTCTCACCAGGCTTGCTGCACAGCTTCTGGCAAGTCTACGTCGACCACCAACGACTGTTAATTTTTGGACCGACTTTCAAATCGTCTTGGAGTGGCTTAAGGGTCAGCCTTCCAAGTGGCCGACTTTCATCGCAAATAGGGCAAGCGAGATCATCTCCTCGTTTCCAGACGCCCCTTGGAGGCATGTAAGGTCGGCCCAGAACCCAGCGGACTGCGCAACTCGGGGATTCACAATATCAGAAATCTCAAACTCTGATCTTTGGTGGAATGGTCCTGCGTGGCTCACATCACCCGAGTTAGAGTGGCCACGCTCTCGAATGGACGAGCAAGAAGTTCATGCCCTCCTCGCCAAGGAACTGGTGGACACTCACGAACCTAGTAGACCACTCGAATCTCTTTGCTTACCCTCACTTAAGCAAACCACTAGTTTCTTAAAAATTCTACGAATTCTTGCCTACATCAAACGTTGGCAAATCAATGCCAAACTTTCTCGTGGCCAGAGAAATCACGGACCACCAACGGTGGATGAGATCAACGCTGCATGAATATTTTGCTTCAGAGCGGCTCAAATTTGTCACTTTGCCGATGATAGACGTCGCTTACTCGAGGACAAAGATCTGACCAAACGGAGCAGTTTAAGACGCTCACACCCGTTTATCTGTGAGCAAGGCTTGATCCGAGTTGGAGGTCGGCTTGATCACTCTACTCTAACCTACGGAGAAAAGCACCCGATCATACTCCCAGGAGGCTGTTTGCTGACCAAAAGACTCGTTCAGGAAGCTCATAGTTTAACCATTCATGGAGGCCCTCAGTTGATGCTCTCGGTTCTCAACTCGACGTTCTGGATAATTCGGGGTACGAGAGTCATCACGGCAGTTTTTCACCAGTGTGTCTCTTGCGCACGACACCAAGCCAAGAACGCAAGTCAACTAATGGGACAACTTCCAGCGTATCGTCTAACCCCAACTCGGCCTTTCACAGTTACAGGGCTTGACTACGCGGGGCCCCTGTCAATCCTGTTCTCTAAAGGCAGAGGGGCTAAAAGTACTAAAGGTTACGTGGTAATCTTTATATGTATGGTGGTTAAGCCCATACATATTGAGGTGGTATCAGATTTGACCGTTGACGCTTTCTTGGCAGCGTTTAGCCGTTTTTGTGCACGCAGAGGTACTTGCTCGACTTTAATTTCAGATAACGCCTCAACATTCAAGGGAGCTGCCTCGGAGCTCAACAAATTGTTCAACGAGTCATCTGCATTTGTCGAGGGCGTCAACAGCCAGCTAGCCATGAGAGGGATAAAGTGGACATTCATACCTCCTCGAGCGCCGCACTTTGGCGGCACATGGGAGTCAGCAGTCAAGTCCTTCAAGCACCACTTCAAGAGGGTGGTCAGAACATCAACCTTCACCTTTGAAGAATTGGCAACTTTATGTGCCAAGATAGAGGCCTGCTTGAACTCACGCCCTCTTTGTCCCCTCAGCTCCGACGAAGCTTTAGCTGTCGCTCTGACTCCAGCGCATTTTTTAGTGGGTTCTTCATTACTGGCCTACCCTGAGCCCTACTGTGAGAAGCCAACTTCGTCAAACAGAGTCAGCCGTTGGAGACTACTGACTAACCTCAGAGACTCCTTTTGGGCCAGGTGGAAAAAGGAGGTGCTGCATCACATGCAGCTCCGAAACAAGTGGCTGAAGCCCCAGCCAAATCTACAGGTCGGAGACATCGTTCTCTTAAAGGAGGACAGTATTCTGCCAAGCCATTGGCCATTGGGTCGGGTGACGATAACTCACAAAGGGGATGACAATTTGGTACGTGCAGTAACTGTACAGACGGCCACATCCACCTTTAAGCGACCAGTGGTCAAATTGGTGAAACTACCCACTGAATCGGAGCTTCAACGTTGTTATCAAGATCACTTCAAGAACCAAGCTAGTGACTAAGTGCAGTGAAGGTGACACTAACAGTTGACATATTAAAAGTTCTATAGTTTACTTTGTTTTTTTTTCATGATTCTGACCGTTAGTTTTTTCTACTAATTAGATGTTATTCGTAACTCTTCCCTTAATCATTCTGGATTGAACATTTTTTTTTTTTTTCTTTTCTTTTACATTTAAAGATTCAAATTTGACCTATTATTTCTATTAGCGATAGCTTATCTTTAGTACTTTTGCCTACCAAAGGACTTTTCAACTATTATGTTTACGTAAAATTTAGATAATTTCTTTTATTTTTTTTCTTTCTTACAAGCGAGTTTAATTGTTTTGAGTTGATTCCTCTCGTTTTTGACGCAAGCGGCGTCAAGGCGGGCGGCTATGGTCACGGGAGAATAGGATTGTAACACCAAGCCGACGGTGAGCCCAAGCAGCGGCGCTATTACATTCCTCCGCCCGTGGAGCGGCGGTGGAGAGCTCTCGTGGGTGTTACGAATGTAGTGGTTTGCTTACTACAGTTTCTATTTCCACTTCCAAGTTCCACTGTCCAAACACACATGCTCTCACGAGGGTATCCCCGCCCCGGCTCCTCGAGCGCTCGGGCTTCTCGACGCACTGAGGCCCCGCGCTTGCTCTCTTCGCCTACAGACCGGTGTGCGAGTAACACCTGCGGGAGAGCCTGTTTTCTGCTGCTGAGTCGGGACAGTTTTTGAAGCACACCATGCTATTCAATAATTATGTGCTGCCTCTCTACTTTTGCTGCTTGGGATGTAATTCTTCTCGTCCTCGGCTTGGTGAGCCTAGTTTTACATTCAAGACAGTTCCTCTCTTTATAAATCGAAAATCAGCGTTTTCTAGTTGTATTTAAACATTGATTGTGTTTCTTCCACGCAACTTAACAAAACTAAAGCAATGTAAATCGTATTTCTTTTGGATAAATGTAGTTGAATTCTTTTATTAAAATTATAGTTGTTTGTTGATTTAAGATACGCATCTGACTTCTTATTTCGTCATTGCTTCCCTTTGGATAATCATTCATACCACATTACTAATTAAATCATAATCCTGCTGACGCTCTCTACTCGAGACTTTCTTCAATAAGTTTCGAGTGAGCTAAGCAGTTCAATAAACATTGGTAGCAGAGCGGGCATCACCATACGCTGCTGCACGAGAATCCTGCCACTACAGTGCATCTTGCATCTTCTGCATGGCCTGCTACACTCACGAAAGGGAGTCGCGTATCCTGTCATTGGATGGCATCGCCAGACTCTTCAAACACTACGCTGTTGCCTACTGCGCTCGTCCGAATTCAAGGCCTGGACGGACGCACACTCATCGCTCGTGCCATGCTCGACAACTGCTCTCAGCGATCCTTTGTTGCAAAGAGCCTGCTAAGTAAACTTCGCCAGGAATATGAAGAGGCCAGCATGGAGGTCATTGGCATCGGTGGCATCAAGACTCCACGAGTTCATGGAAAAACTTACCTTACTCTCGCCTCCATGGTTAGCGACGGGAAGCTCACGTGCGAAGCTCTAGTGCTCTCGCTTATATCCAGCTACAGGTCAGGAAACTTCAAGCTTCCAGGCGACTGGAAGTATATACAGGGTTTGGAGCTTGCAGACGACTTTCGAGCTGATCTGACGGAAATTGAGTTGCTGCTAGGAGCTGATGTGCTTCCACGAGTTCTTCAAGAGGGCTTACGCATCGGACTACCTGGGACACCCATGGCCCAGCGCACCATATTCGGCTGGACGCTTTTCGGTCCATTACATTGTTGACATTTTCAAAATACAGACTCTAAGTTTGTTTTACATAAGTGCAGTGCTAATTGTTAATACTCCGTTTACCCCGAACCGTAGTATGGCGGGCAGAATGTTCAGTTTTGTACCTGAATATTTGCCGACAAACCTTTTCTAAATTCAAATTGCGTCACGTTCGTTATTCTAATATTAAAGTTGAAGTAATTTTCCGATCATACGCCTTTATCATCGCGTACATTTGCAATGCCCAAGAGACCGTTTTACCTTTACTCTTGTACCTTTATTTATCAATGTACTAGAATTTCTACTTTAACTTTTGTCTCTATAAATATTGCTCTGCGAGCATAGTATGTTAGTTAGCGCGCCGCGGCGGCAGAGAAAGCTTCTCTCCGCTTGCCTTTACTTGAGCACATTTTCATAACTTAAGCACTGTAAATATATTGTATATATTTTTATTGCACATTTGCGTTACATTTATTTTCCGCCGTAAACCACTTCCACCTCTACACAACTGAACTGGATTGGGAGCAGCATAAAACCCCTTCCCTCGTGAACATTTTTATAAAACATCAATATAAAAAAAATTATAATTTAAAATTAACATAATTAAATAAATTGAAAATTTTATCATAAATTTATTAATAAAAATTTAAATCTCTTTCTTTCTTTTCTTTTAATTAATAATAATAATAAAGTTAAACCTAAAACTCTTTCACAAACAACAAAAATTACATAAAATAATATTGCATTCAAAAGATTTATCAAGCTTACTATTAATATTTAAAATATTAATAATCTTAATATCAAGAATTCTAATCTTATTAAGTTTACTATTAAATTGTTATATAAGCAACAATATAGAAACAATGAAATAATAAATATAATAAAATATAAATGATAATTCAAAAAAATAATTTAAAAAAAAATAAATTAATCATTAATCTTTAAAATTAATATTTTAAGATTAAACTATTTTTAAATAATTATTATTTAAAGTAAAATAATAAATTTGTAAATTAAATTTATTAATTTCAATTTTATATAATGAAATAACAATAAAATTTTTAATCAATATATTTATGATGAATTTATTTTTATTAACTTTGATTTTATCAATTAATTATTCTTTACCTTCTTATTATAAAATGTTTTATCCTGTAATTTTAGGTCAATTTTTTTACTATACAATATGATGTTTATTAAATTAATCAATTTTTAATAAAAATAATTGATGATCATACATTAGATTTTTAATCATTGTAGAAGGAATAATAATTTTATTTTTATATTTTACTAAATTTATTAATAATATAATTACTTCAATAAAAAAAATATTTTTCAAAAATTTTATTATTTAATCAATAATTATATTATTATTTTTCATTATTATAATTTTAAATGGTAATAAATTTTTAATTTGGTACAATAATTTTAACAAAAATTTCAGAGTATTTATATTAAATAAATTAAATTTAATTGATACGAACTCAATATTATATATATATATATATATATACAACATAACTTTAAATTTATTGATTTTTATTGTTTATATTTTAATTGTTTCAAAATTAATTGTAGAATAAATTATTTTAAATAAATTTACTTTACGTAAAATAAATTAAATGAAAAAATCAAATCTAAAATCAAATGAATTATTGAGAATAATTAATTCAATAATTGTAATTTTACCTACTCCTTTAAATATTCCTATGATATGAAATTTTGGTTCATTATTAGGAATTTGTTTAATTATTCAATTAATCACAGGATTATTACTATACTTACATTATTGCCCTAATATCAAATCAGCATTTAATAGAATTATTTTTATTATGCAAGATGTAAATTATGGGTGATTTTTCCGATTATGCCATATAAATGGGGCTTCAATATTTTTAATTTAATTGTTTATTTATATTGGACGTGGAATTTATTATAATTCATTTTCTTTAAATAAAACTTGAAATTCTGAAATTTTTATTTTTTTAATTACTATAATAACAGCTTTTTTAGGTTACGTATTACTATGAGGACAAATATCTTTTTATGGTGCAACAGTAATTACAAATTTACTTTCAGCTATCTCATACATTGGAAATTCTTTAGTTTTCTGATTCTGAGAAGGGTTTTCAATTAATAATGCTACATTAAATCGATTTTATTCATTTTATTTTAGTATACTATTTGTAGTGTTAGCTTTAGTTATTTTCCATTAATTATTCCTTTATAAAACTTGTTCTTCTAATCCTTTAGAATTAAATAGAAATTTTTATAAAATTCCTTTTAAACCTTATTTTTTAGTTAAAGATATTTAAGGATTTATTTTATTTCTTATCATTATTTCATTTATCTGTTTATCAATACCTTATGGATTATCAGATCCTTAAAATTACAATAAAGATAACCCTATAATTACTTCTATTCATATCCAACCTAAATTATATTTTTTAATTGCTTATGCAATTTTTCGTTCTATTCCTAACAAATTAAAGGAAGTTTTTGCTTTATAATTATTAATTTTAATTCTATTAATTATACCATTGAATTTTAAATATAAAATTAAATTATTTAGATTTTATTTCTTAAATCAAATTTTATTTTAAAATTTTGTTGGATTATTTATTATCTTCACTTGAATGGGAGCCCGTCCAGTTAAAAATCCATATATTTTTATTAGAGAAATTTCATCATTTTTTTTTTTTTTATATTTTTATATATGTTTTTATATTTCTAAGAAATCTGATTTATATTAAAAAAGATAATTTTTAAATTTTTCAAATTGTATGATTTGAATACATATGTAAGAAATTGATTTTTCTAATAATTTAAAATATTAATTAATAAAATAAATAATAAATAATTTAATCTTACAGGTAAATAACTTATTCAAGTCAAATATATTAAATTATCATATTAAAATCGAGGAAATGTTCCTTAAATTCAAATAACTAAAAATACAATTATTAAAAAAATTAAATAAAATTTTATTTAAAATAAATTCCCTCCTATAGAAATAAATATAAAAAATATTATTATGAATATAATTATCCCGTATTCTACAATAGAAATTAATGCAAATCTTCCTCTTATATATTCAATGTTGAATCCTGATACTAATTCTGATTCTCCTTCAGAAAAATCGGAAAGTGTTCGATTTAATTCTGCTAATAGTCTAACAAAAAAAATTAATATCAATTGAAAAGTAAAAATAAAAATTAAAAATATTTTTGTTAATTTATCAAATTAAATAATTCAATTATTTTTCTTAACAATAAAATTGATAGAATTATTAAAATTATTCTTACTTCATGAAAAATAGTTTGAGCAATTCTTCGAAACCCTCCTAACGATGAATAAATTCTATTAGATGATCATCCTTCAATTATTAAAGGATATACTCTTAAACATATAAAACATAAAATTAATATTAAATTTATTTTACTTAAAATTATTATATTTAAGTAAGGAATTAAATTTTATAGAACTTATATTAAAAATATTCTTAATAAAGGACTAATTAAATAAAATTAATAATTAGATTAAAAAAATAACAGGATTTCTTTATTAAATAATTTAATTGCATCACTAAAAGGTTAGAATAACCCTATTTTACCAACTTTATTTGGACCTTTTCGAATTAAAATATATCCTAAAACTTTACGTTCTAATAATGTAATTAAAGCTACTCTAATTAAAACTTTAAAAATTATATTTAATCTTCTAATAAAAAAATTTAAATATATATATATGTATATAATTATTATTTTAAAAAAATTTTCATTAATAAATTTTAAATTTATCACACTTATCTGTTTAAATAATTATTTTTATTTTTAAATAAATCAATTATAAAAAAAATAAAGTCTTTTCGTACAGATATTATTTAAAATTATAAAAATAGAATCTAATCTGGCTAACACCGATTTAAACTCGAATCATGTAAGATTTTGAAAGTCGAACGGACTTAATATAATTATTTCTTCATTAATAATTTATCTTAATTTAACATCGAGGTCGCAATCTTTTTTACCAATATGAATTTATATAAAAAATAACGCTGTTATCCCCAAGGTAATTTATTTTAATTATTATAATTAAATTCTTAAATATCATTTATTAATAATAAATTAATAAAAAATTCATTTAAATTTTTTTATATGTCTAATACAATATTTTTAATTCATAAAAATTGTTATTTAATGATAATAGATTAATAATATAAAATTCTATGGGGTCTTCTCGTCTCTCATAAATATTTTAGATTTTTTACTTAAATCTAAAATTTTATTATTTAATTTAATAAAGATTTTATTTAATTTATTTTATCATTCTAGACTTTGTTAAAAAGCCAAGTAATTATGCTACCTTAGTTCAAAAATGCAGCTATTTAAAAAAATTTTAATGGAGCAGAAATTATTTATTATTATTGATACAATAAACTATGTTTTTATTAAGAAAATAAATCATAATTATTGCCGAATTTATATAATTATTTTATAAATTTTAAAATTTTCTTATTTAATTTTTACTAATTTAATTATTATTTATTTAATTTCTTTATTAAATTAAATAATTTTATAGATATTAAAATATAACTTATAAAATTTTTGTGTAATAAATTTATTATTATAAATTATAAGAAAATAAAAATTTTTAATTGTATTTTGAAAATTAATTTATTTTTATAATTATTTAAATAATTTTTAAGCTTATCCCTAAAAATTTTTTTAAAAAAAATATATTCGAAATTTTTAATTTCTTTGAATGTTATTTTTAAACTAAATAAAATTCAATTATAAAATAATTAAATATTAATAATTATAAATAACATATGATTTTTATAAAAATATTAAAAATAATAATTTTTAATAATTTTTATATTCATTTAATTTAATTATTTTCAAAAAAAGAAATTAATTATTTAATTCAAATTAACCCTGATAAAAAAGGTAAATAATAATTAATTTATAATTTATTTAATTGAGTTTATTTTCTTTCTAAATACTTAAAATAATAAATTATTTAATTTTTAATAAATAAATCACCTACATATTTATTATAAATTTAGAAAAAGTTAAAATTAAAAATCTTTAAAATTTATTTGAGTAATTTTTTTTTATTTATTTATTAAAATAATTTTTATCAGCAAAATAAATGTTATAAATTTAACTATATGTCTATTACTAAATACACTTTCCAGTATATTTACTCTGTTTTAACTTATTCTAAATAATTTTTGAAAGTGACAGGAAATCTGTACATATTTAAAATTAAATTCAGGAAAAATAATTTTTTTTTTTACTTTTAAATCTGATTTTGAAATGAAAATTTTATTAATTTGAATGAATTTAATTTATTGTATTTTATTTATATTCTTATATATAATTACATATTGATGGAAAATTTTATTTCATAAATATTTTAATTATTAAATTTTTTAAAATAGTTTTATAACAAACATACATAAATTTTATATTATAGGCTTATTTTATTGTGAAATATTAAATTAAATACCAAAATCCCCTAATAAATTAAAATACAGTCATGATTTTAAATTTTTATTTTTCAAAAATTAATAATTTATACAATTGTTTTTAAATAAAATAGAAGAGTATATAATCCTAGTTTTTATTATATTTTAAAAATTATCTTTATTAAATTAAATAAAAATAATTTTTCATAAAAATTTTAAATTTTATCTTGAAATTTTTAATTAAATAATTTATATTAATTAATATTTATTAATTTATCGTTATGAATTTATTTATTTATATGCTTTGTATAACTGCAAATGCTGGCACAAAGTAATTTCATATTAATTTTATATCTATTCATTAATTTAATAATAATTGAAGATTCTATGTATTAAGTTTAATATAAATTATTTAAATTTTCTTATATCATTAAATTTTATACATACAAATTAAAAACAATAAATTTTTAACTGAATTAAAATTTATCAAATTTAATTGTGATAATTTTCTTTTTTATATAAAAAAAAAAAATTAGATAAACTAAAATTTTTATTTAAGAAAAAAAATGTATTTATTTTAAAATCATAAATTTTAAAACTGAAAATTAGTCTATTTCTGGAAATTTTATTATTTAACTAATCAAAAATTTAATAACATTAAAATTTTTTTAATAGAATTCTGCCGCAACGGTACCTACCTTAGAATATTTTAGATGGGTACATTTATGACATACCTTGTAAGAGAAATTATCAATATTTTGCAATATACACTTCAAAATTTCTTTGTTTAATAATATTTTTTAATTAGAATCCTGCCCCAACGGTACCTACCTTGGAATATTTGATACGGATACATTGATGAGATACCTTGTAAGAGGAATGATCAATATTTTGCAGTATACACTTCAATATTTCTTTGTTTAATAATATTTTTTAGTTAGAATCCTGCTCCAACAGTACCTACCTTGATATATTTTTTACGGGTACATTGATGACATACCTTGTAAGAGGAATGATCAATATTTTGCAGTATACACTTCAAAATTTCTTCGTTAAATAATATTTTTTACATAGAATCCTTTTCCGACGGTACCTACCTTAGAATGTTTTATACTGGTACATTGATGACATACCTTGTACGAGGAATGATCAATATTTTATACATATATATATTTATATCATAATAATAATAATTAATAATAATAATAATAACAATTATAATAATAATGATAGTAACAATAATAATAATAATAAAAAATCTATTTATATTAATAAAATCATTAAAACATAGAAAATAATAATATATAAATTTTAAGATTTCTTTCTATTATGAATTTCTTACGTTAAAATTTTTTTTTTTAACAAATGGATATTTAATCATTATTAAATTAAATTTTTAAATTACTTATTCTTAATTATATTCGTGTTTTTAATAAATTAATATTTTATAATTATTGAATTTATTCATATGTATACTATTAAACGTAATCACATGAATTTAGATTAAAAAAAAAAAAATTAATAGTAATTCAACTAAAATAGTTAAAATCAGTCAAATTTTATTTTAAAAGATAATTTCATAATATTTAGTGAATTTATAAAAATAAGAATAATATTTAGATTAAATTTATTTTTAATAATTTTTCTTTCAAAAAATAGATATTTATTATTATATTATATAAATATTTTCAAAATTATAAATCAAATTTCTTCATTATATAAATAAATAATAAATTATAAATCTTTCTAATAAGGTATGTCATCAATGTACCCGTATAGACTATTCTAAGGATAGTACCGTTGAGGCAGGATTCTATCTAAAAAATATTATTAAACGAAGAAATTTTGAAGCGTATACTGCAAAATATTGATCATATCTCTTACAAGGTATGTCATCAATGTACCCGTATAGACTATTCTAAGGTTAGTTTCGTTGAGGCAGGATTCTATCTAAAAAATATTATTAAACAAAGAAATTTTGAAGCGTATACTGCAAAATATTGATCATATCTCTTACAAGGTATGTTATTAATGTAATTAAATTTTATTAATTTTAATAAATATTACAAGAATTAATTTTATTATTTATTCTATTAAATTTATTAATTAATTTATAAAATTCATATTTATTAAATATATTCAATTTTAAAAGGTTTTTAATTTAATTTAACTTAAAATTTGTATACAATCTTATAAATCAAAATAAATATTAATATAAATAAAAATATTAAATTCAAATCATTAATATTGAATATCTCAAAATTATCAGATTTAAATTTCAAATTTATTAAATAAAAATATATTATAGAAAAATAATGAATGATTTGTCCGTAGAATAATAAATTAGGTAGAAAAAATTATTTTTATTATATTAGTAAATAAATTGATCTTATATTAAAGTAATTATTTATAAATATTTATTTTTAAATAATTCTAGTGAAAGAAGAAATTATTGCTAATGATAAAATTGATAAAAATAAAAAAAAAAATATAAAATCAGAAAATTTCGTATTTCTTATTTCATAAGTAAAATTTAAATTAAAAATTTAAAAATATGTATACATATTTAAAGTCATAAAGTTATAAAAAAAAAAAAATTATTTAAATTCTTCAATTGAAAAATATTAATATAAAAGTTCAAAATACTTGGATTTTTAAAGAAAAAGATATAATAATTTTGAAAAAATATTTATTAATTCTTATTAAAGGAATTCAAATTAAATTATTTATAACTATTTAAAAGTAAATTTCTCTAATATAAATAAATAAAATTATTAAAGGAATGAATTTTTGTACTAAAAAATTTAAATAAAAAAAATTCAATTAATTTATTTATTTATTTTGATATATTACACATAAAAAGGAGGAAGGCCTATTTCAATTATTATTTTTATTGTTAAAAATAATATTTTTTAATTAAGAAGTTAAAATTAATCATAAACAATGATAAAAATAAAAATAAAACAAAATAAAATAATTGCATTAAAAAATAATAGATAAAAATTTGTATATTTATTTGATTAAATATATAAATGAAAAGAATAAAACATAATAAATTTAATTTTATTACTATTTATATAAAAAAAGATGATGTAGAAAAAAAATTAGATAATTAGGAAAAAAAATTATAGGAATAGAAAAATAATAATATCCAAAAATTAAATGGAAATCCCAAATAAAAGATTATTTCAATGAAATAACATATTTAATTATTAATTAGTTGATTTCATTATTAATTAAAACCGAAATAGAGGAAAATTGTTGTTAATAATTTTATTAAACTTTCATTTTTAGTTAATAATGTAGTTAATTAAAGCAAATGAATTGTAAATTTATTGATAAATTTTATTTTATTATTATATTATATAAAATTGTTTTATACATTTAAATTATTAAAACTTAAGAAAATAATTTATTTTATTTTATATATTGATTAAGATATTAAGATATTTAAATTTCTTATTGATTGTATAAATATCAAATTATTTATATCTTTGAATCTAAATTATTTTAAAAATAATGTATTTAAATTTGCAAACTAATATTTTAAATAAATTATTTTATATTTTTTAATGAATAGATGATATTTATCAAAATTTTAAGTCAAAATTAAAATCTTATTCTCAAGATTTATTTATTTATTTAAATCAAAGTAAAGCCGCTTCAAATTATTCTATAAATAATCCTGAAATTAAAATAAAAATAACAAAATTAACTAATAAAATAAAATTATAATGATTAATAAATTTATAAATAAAAATTGGAGTATAATTGCAATTTTAATATCAAAAATTAAAAAAATTATTAACATTAAATAAAATTGTAAAGAAAAAGTTAGTCGATAATTTGTTATTAAATTAAAGCCACATTTAAATTTTGATATTTTTTTACGTTTTTTTAATATTTTTTTTGATAAAATAAAATTTAATCTAAATATGATTATAATATCTCAAATAATTGAAAACGAAAATAAAATTATTTTAATTATTATTTACATTGAATTTTAAACTTTTTAATTGGAAATAAAATATATTTATTTATATTATCTAAATTCAATTAATCAGATGAGAAATAAACTAAAATATATTAAAATAATTAAACTACATTAACGAAATGTCAGTATCAAGCAGCAGCCTCAAATCCAAAATGATGGATTCTTGAAAAATTTTTTATATTTAATCAAAAAAAATTTATTAATAGAAAAATGAAATCCATGAAATCTTGTAGATATGAAAAAAATTGATCCGTATACTGAATCTCTGAAAGTAAAATAAGCAGACAAGTACTCTTTCAATTGAAATAAAGAAAAAATCACCCCTAGAAAAATAGTAGTAATTAATCTTAATTTTCTTTGCTTAAAATTTATATTAATTAATAAATAATGGCATCATGTAATAGAAATCCCTGGAAATAAAAAAATAATTGTATTAAACAAAGGAATTCCATAAGGATTAAATATTATAATTTTTTGAGGAGGTCAATTTACTCTAATCTCAATTCTTGGAGATGTTTATATATAAAAATAACATCAAATAGATCGAATAAAGAAGAAAATTTTAGAAATAGTAAATAAAATTATTCCTAATTTTAATCCTCTTAATACTTTAAATGTATGATAACCTTGATAAATTCTTTTTTGAACTACATCTCGTCATCACTGGTATAAAATAATAGTAGATAAAATTAAACTTAAAAAAATTAATTTATATGCAATAAAATTAAATCAATATACATATCTTATTAATAAATTTAAAATTCAAAATAATATTAAAATAGGTCAGGGCCTTAAAGTGACTAAGTGGAAAGGTTAAAATAATACTTTTTTTATAATTTGATTTTCTTCTATATAAAACTCTTAATACTAAAAATACATAAGCTTTGATTATTAAAAAACTTAATTCTAAAACAACTAATAATCTTTGTGTTACTAATATAATAATTAATATTATTATTCTTAATGAAGATTCAGTTGAGAAAATTAAGGTTATTAATAAATGTCCAGCAATTATATTAGCTGATGGCCGTACTCTTAATGTTCTAAATCGAA
Organism: Copidosoma floridanum; assembly: GCF_036245765.1. Taxonomy (NCBI): domain Eukaryota; kingdom Metazoa; phylum Arthropoda; class Insecta; order Hymenoptera; family Encyrtidae; genus Copidosoma; species Copidosoma floridanum. Next base: position 533,408 of record NW_028321908.1, on the reverse strand, counting down.
TAATATTTCTTGAGGATTCTACAATTACTATAAAAGGTATTAAAATATTAGGAGTTTCTTGAGAAACTAAATGAATAAATATATGATTAGTATTTTTAACTCATCCAATAAATATGAAAGATAATCATAATCTTAATGAAAATGATATTCTTATTACTAAGTGTCTTGATCTAGTAAAAACATAAGAAAATATTACTATAAAGTTATTTAATAACATTATTATAAATAATCTAATTAAAATTAATAAATCTATAAATTTTAATTTCCTATTTGATAATATTTCAAATTAAATATTTTAGATATTAATTACATTATTCAGTGCTCAATTTATTTGAGAAGGGTTAAATCAATAAATCATAGGGAAAAATAAAAAAATTTAAATTCTTCTTATTTAATTTAATGAGTAATTTGTAGATGAAGAAGGATCGAAAATTAAAAATAAATCATTTATCATTTATTTTAAAAAATAATTTTAGAATGTTTTTCCCTATTATTATTATTAATACTATTAAAATTAATAATATGAAAAATATTAATTATTATTATAGCAAATAAATTTAAAAAGTATAAATTTAATGATAATTATGTTATTAGTCTTATTTGAGGGATCAAAAATTATTAAATTAAATAATTATTTTTTAATGTCAAATTCATGTTATGAGATTAACTAAATTTTTATTTTATTTGGTATCCTAATTTTAAAGAACTAATTTTTCAAATAACAGATAGTAAATATTACTTCAAATGAAATATTAATTATTATTAATTCAATTTATAAAATTTTTAAATGTATTTGATTGGTATAAATTTATGATTAACTTTACAAATTTCTGAACATTGACCGTAAAATAATTCTAGACGATTTGAATTTATTTTAATTTGATTTAATCGTCCTGGGATTGCATCTACTTTTATCTCTAATCTCGGAACAGTAAATGAATATATTACATTTATCGATCTAATTATGAATCGTGAATTTAAATTTATGAGAACAATTAATCAATTATCAACATCTTATAATCAAAAATTAAAATTTTCTATATTAGAAATTATAAATGAATCAAATATTAAATCTTTGAAATCTGAGTATTCATATGATCAATATCATTGATGACCTTAAATTATAATTGATAAGTATGGATTAAAAATTTTATCTCCTAAATATAGAATTTATGAAGATGGAATAGATAAGAAAAAAAAAAAAAAATTGGAACGATAGTTCAAATAATTTTAATTAAATGACCTTTGAATATAAATTTATTTAAAAATTTATTCAATAATATAAAAATTAATGTATACATAATTAAAATTATAATTCTTACAATAATAATTATTGCATGATCATAAAATATAGTTAAATTTTTTATGATAAAAGAATTAGAATCTTAAAATATAATGTTTGCTCATTAAGAAATTAATTGAAAATTTATTAAAAATTTTGTAACTTCTAAAAATAAAATGATTTATGTTATTAAATCTTAAATTTATTGCACTAATCTGCCATATTAGAAATTTAATTAATTTGAACAGAAATTTTTGGGATTTCATGAAAAGAATGAGATCTAGAAGGATAAGAAAATATTTAATTAACTGAATTATAAGAAATTTTTATACATAAAATTAAACGTATTTTTATAAATCTTTCTAAGGTAATGTAAGAAAATATCAATGTTCTAATAAATAAAATTAAAGATCCAATTGAGGAAATTATATTTTAACATACATATGAATCAGGATAGTCTCTATTTCGTCGTGGTACTCCACTTAAGACTAAAAAATGTTGGGAAAAAAAAATTATATTTACTCCTAAGAATATTAAAAAAAATTAAATTTTTAATATTATTTTATTTATTAAAACTCCAAAACTCAAGGGATATCAATAAAAAAATATTCCAAAAATTGCAAATACTGCTTCTATAGATAGAACATAATGAAAATGAGCTACTACATAATAAGTATCATGTAGAACAATATCAATAGAAGAATTAGAAAGTATAATTCCTGTTAATCCTCCTAAAGTAAATAAAAAAATAAATCCTAATAACCATAAATATGTAATATTTAATTTAAATTTTATTTCATTCAATGATGCCAATCATCTAAAAATTTCAATTTTAGTAGGAATAGCAATAATCATTGTTGCAGAAGTCAAATATGCTCGTGTATCTACATCTAGCCCAATAATAAATATATGATGAGCTCAAACAATAAAACCTAATAGTCCAATAAAGATTATCGCATAAATTATTCCTGTAATACCAAATACTTTTTTTTTTATTCTTTCATTACAAATTATATGAGAAATTAAACCAAATCCTGGTAAAATTAAAATATGAACTTCTGGATGACTAAAAATGAAAAGAAATGTCGATATAATACTGGATCTCCCCCTAAAACTGGATCAAAAAAAGAAGTATTAAGATGACGATTAAAAAATATTATAGTAATTGCTCCTGCTAAAACATGCAGAGATAAATAAAACTGCTGTTAATAATATTGCTCAAGCAAATGAAGGTGATATTTTTAATTTAAAAATTTTTATATTTGAAATTGTTGAAATAAAATTAATAGATCCTATAAAAGATAAAGCTCCTGCAATATGTAAAGAAAAAAATGATAAATCTACTGATGGACCTATACGTGATAAATTAAAAGATAAAGAAGGATAAACAGTTCAACCTGTTCTTGTTATAGAAACAACAAATATTCTAGAAATTAATAGTATAATTCTTGGAGAAAGTAATCAAAATCTCATATTATTTATTCGAGAAAAAGCTATATCAGGAATTCCTATATTTATAAGAATTAAATAACTTCTAAATCCTCTTATTATAACAGGTATAACAAAAAAAAAAAGTTATAATAAATGCATGAGCTGTTACTAAAGAATTATAAATTTGATCATTTCTAATTAAAGATCCAGGATTCCCCAATTCTAATCGAACTAAAATTCTTAGTCTTAAACCTACAATATCAGATCATATCCTAAAAATAAAATATATTATTCCAATATTTTTATAATAAGTAGAAAATATTCATGTTTTCATTCATTCATATAGTTTAAATTTTTAAAACATTATATTTTTAATATAAAAATAAAATTAATTCTTATAAATATTTAAAAATATAAATATTTTCACAACATTTTTTCTATTACATTTTAAAATGAACTATTTGAATTTAAATTATTATTATTAAAAAAATGAAAAATCTAATTATCATTATTAAATATGTTATTCAACTATTAAAATAAATTCAAAAATTAATAAATTTTAAAATTTTAACAATTAAATTTTCAAAGATAAAATTAATCACTCCTTTATCAATTTAAAAATAATATTTTTTTATTTTTTTAAATAAAAAAAAATTCAAATGAAAATTAAAATAATATAAAAATGTATTTTTTCAAAAAAAAATATTGTAAAATTATTTTTGACATGTTTAAATTTAAACAAATTAAATCTTAGAATAATTTAAATCAGTTATAAAGATAAAATTTGAATTTTCTTAAATTTTGATAAATAAATTTTTTCAATATTCATAAAAATTATTAAAAAAAAAATTTTTCAAATACAATTGGATAAATTATTAAAATTATAATAGAAAAATTAATAATTTTAGTATCATTACATTTGAAATAATAATTACTGTTAGAATAACTATATTTATAAAGTTAAATTTTATTAATTTATTATTTCATTTTTCATGACAACAGTATAAAAAAAAAAAAATATTATAACATGCTCCAAAAAATGTTCTTAAAATTAAAATTATCATTATTATTTTTCTTCATCTTCAAATAATTATAACGATTATGATTTCTCTTAATGAATTCAAAAAAATTAGTGAAGCTATATTATTTATACATAATGAGAATCAAAACACTATTATTTATGTTATAACATACACTATTTCTTTATTTATTATTATATTTTGACTTTAAGATCATTAATAAAAATAATTTACTAAAACAAATATTCTTGATGAACATAACCCATGAGCAATAATTATTAATTCACCATAATACCCTTAAATTTTTATTGAAAATAATCCAATTAATATTATTTTTATATGGACGACAGATGAATGAGCTACAATAATTTTTATAACATAATGTTAAAGACATAAAAATCTTAAAAATTTTATACAAAAAAATCTTAAAATTATAATTTATTCAATAAAAATTAAAAAATCAAGAGTCATTATTACAATTATTCGATACAATCCGTATCCTCCTGATTTTTATATAATTCCTGCTAAAATTATACAACCAATAACAGGAGCTTCTACATGAGCTTTAGGTAATCAATTATAGAATAAAAATATAGGTAATTTTACTAAAAATGCTCTCAATATTAAAAAAAAAAATTATTATTCAAAATTTATTTAATAAAATAATTTCTGAAAATATAAAAAATCTTATTGAATTAAATATTTGAAAAAAAATTAATAACAAAATTAATAAAGGAAGAAAAAAAAATTATGTACAAAATAATATATATAAAGATGCTTTAAGTCGTTCAGGTTGGTATCCTTATCCTATAATTAATAAAAAAGTAGGAATAAGACTAAATTTAGATATAAAATAAAATATAAATTAATTAATTAATGTAAATCTTATTGATAAAACTAACATTTAAATAATTATCAAAAATAAATTAATTAATATATTAAAATTATTTTTTCTCACTATAATTACTAATTTTATTAATAGTAATGTCAATATAATTACTATCAATCTTATTTTATTAATTACAAATTTAGAAGAAATTTACATCAAATAATTATTATAATTAAATAATAAAATATTGATAAATTAAAACATAAAAATTAAAATTCTTGAAAATAAATATATATGTCAATATAAAAAAAATTATAAGTTAGAATTAATTTGATTAAATAAATTAGAAATTTCATTATAAATTTATCAGTAATAATTTAAATCCGTTTCTTTCTTTATTTCAAATTTATGATAATAATAAAGTTGAACCTCAAACTCTTAAACAAACAACAAGAATGTTATAAAATAATACTAAATTTAAAAGATTTATTGTGTTTACTATTAATATTAAAAATATTAATAATCTTAATATTAAAAATTCTAATCTCATTAAATGTAATATTAAATTTTTATATAAGCAAGAAAATAGTATTAATAAAATAATAAATATAAAAATATATAAATGATAATTTAAAAAAATAATTAAAAAAAAAACAAATTAATCATTAATCTCCAAAATTAATATTTTAAGATTAAACTATTTTTAAATAATTATAAATTTAAGTTAAATATTAATTTTGTAAATTGAATTGATAAATTTCAATTTTGTACAATAAAACAATTAAATTTCTAATCAATATATTTATAATAAATTTATTTTTATTAATTTTGATTTCATTAATTATTAATTTCTTACTTTCTTATCATAAAATATTTTATTCTGTAATTTAAGGATTAATTTTTCTATTATACAATATTATATGTTTATTAAATTTATCAGTTTTCAATAGAAATAATAGATGATCATACATTAGATTTTTGAATATTGTAGAAGAAATAATTATTTTATTTTTATATTCTACTAGACTTAATAATAATATAAATACTTTAATAAAAAAAATTTTTCTTAAAAATTTTATCATTAAATCAATAATTATATCATTATTTTTCATCATTATGATTTAAAATGATAATAAATTTTAAATTCAATACTATAGTTTTAACGAAATTTTTAGAGTTCTTATATTGAATAAATTAAATTTAATTGATATAAATTCAATATATATAAAAACAATATAAATTTAAATTCATCAATTTCTATTATTTATATTTTAATTGTTTCAAGATTAATTGTAAAATAAATTATTCTAAATAAATTTACTTTACGTAAAATATATTAAATGAAGAAATCAAATTTAAAATTAAATGAATTATAAAAAATAATTGATTCAATAATTGTAATTTTACCTACTCCTTTAAATATTAATATGATATAAAATTTGGGTTCATTATTGAAATTTGTTTAATTATTTAATTAATTACAGGATTATTACTATCTTTACATTATTGCCCTGATATTTAATTAGCATTAAATAGAATTATTGATATTATACAAGATGTAAATTATGAGTGATTTTTCCGATTATGCCATATGAATGGGGCTTCAATATTTTTAATTTGTTTGTTTATTTATATTAGACGTGAAATTTATTATAATTCATTTTCTTTATATAAAACTTGAAATTCAGGAATTTTTATTTTTTTAATTACTATAACAACAGCTTTTTTAGGTTACGTATTACCATGAGGACAAATATCTTTTTGAGGAGCAACAGTAATTTCAGTTATCCTTTACATTGGAAATTCTTTAGTTTTATGATTATGAGGAGGGTTTTCAATGAATAATGCTACATTAAATCGATTTTATTCATTTTATTTTATCATACCATTTGTAGTGTAAGCTTTAGTTATTCTCCATTTAATATTTCTTAATGAAACTTGTTCTTATAATCCTTTAGGATTAAATAGAAATTTTTATAAAATTCCTTTTAATCCTTATTTTTCAGTTAAAAATATTTAAGAATTTTTTTTATTTTTTATTATTTTTTTATTACTTTGTTTATTAATACCTCATGGATTATCAGATCCTAAAAATTACAATAAAGCTAACCCTATAATTACTCCCATTCATATCTAACCTAAATGTTATTTTTCATTTGCTTATGCAATTTTTCGTTTTATTTCTAACAAATTAGGAGGAGTTTTTGCTTTATTATTATTAATTTTAATTTAATTAATTATACCATCGAATTTTAAATATAAAATTAAATTATTTAGATTTAATTTTTTAAATCAAATTTTATTTTAAAATCTTGTTGGATTATTCATTATCTTTACTAAATTGGAAGCCCGTCCATTTGAAAATCCCTATATTTTTTTCGGACAAATTTCATCATTTTTTTTTTTTTATATTTTTATATATGTTTTTATATTTCTAAAAAATCTGATTTATATTAAAATAAATAATTTTTTAGTTTTTCAAATTGTATGATTTGAATACATATGTAAAAAATTAATTTTTCTAATAATTTGAAATATTAATTAATGAAATAAATATTGAATAATTCAATCTTACAGGTAAATAACTTATTCAAGTCAAATATATCAAATTATCATATCAAAATCAAGGAAATGTTCCTCGAATTCAAATTATTAACAATACAATTATCAAAAAAATTAAATGAAATTTTATTCCAAATAAATTTCCCCCTATAAATATGAATATAAATAATATTATTATAAATATAGTCATCCCGTATTCGGCAATAGAAATTAATGCAAATCTTCCTCTTATATATTCAATGTTAAATCCTGATACTAATTCTGATTCTCCTTCAGAAAAATCGAAAAGTGTTCGATTCAATTTTGCTAATAGTCTAACAAAAAAAATTAATATTAATTAAAAAGTAAAAAAAAAAATCAAGAATATTTCTGTTTATTTATCAAATTAAACAATTCAATTATTTTTCTCAATAATAAAATTGATAGAATTATTAATATTATTCTTACTTCATGAAAAATAGTTTGAGCAATTCTTCGAAACCCTCCTAACGATGAATAAATTCAATTAGATGATCATCCTCCAATTATTAAAGGATTGACTCTTAAACAAATAAAACATAAAATCAATATTAAATTTATTTCACTTGAAATTATTATATTTAAGTAAGGAATTAAATTTTATAGAACTTATATCAAAAATATTCTTAATAAAGGACTAATTAAATAAAATTAATAATTAGATTAAAAAAATAACAGGATTTCTTTATTAAATAATTTAATTGCATCACTAAAAGGTTAGAATAACCCTATTTTACCAACTTTATTTGGACCTTTTCGAATTTAAATATATCCTAAAACTTTACGTTCTAATAATGTAATTAAAGCTTCTCTAATTAAAACTATTAAAATTATATTTAATCTTCTAAAAAAAAAAATTTTAATATATATATATGTATATAATTATTATTTAAGAAACATTTTTATTAATAAATTTTTAATTTATTACACTTATCTGTTAAAATAATTATTTTTATTTTAAAATAAATTAATTATAAAAAAAATAAAGTTCTTTCGTACAAATATTATTTAAAATTATAAAGATAGAATCCAATCTGGCTCACACCGATTTAAACTCAAATCATGTGAGATTTTGAAAGTCGAACAGACCTAATATAATTATTTCTCCATTAATATTTACTCTTAATTTAACATCGAGGTCGAAATTTTTTTTACCAATATGAACTTATGTTAAAAATAACGCTGTTATTCCTAAGGTAATTAATAATAATTGTTATAATAAAATTCTTAAATATCATTTATTTATAATAAATTTATGAAAAATTTATTTAAATTTTTTTATATATCCAATACAATATTTTTAATTTATAAAAATTGTTATTTATTGATTATGAATTAATTATATAAAATTCTATGGGGTCTTTTCATTTTTCATAAATATTTAAGATTTTTCACTTGAATATAAAATTTTATTATTTAATTTCATAAAGATTTCATTTCATTCATTTCATCATTCTAGTCTTTGTTAAAAAGCTAAGTAATTATGCTACCTTAGTACAAAAATGCAGCTATTTAAAAAAATTTTTATGGAGCAGAAATTATTTATTATTATTGATACAAAAACTATTTTCCATTAAACAAATAAATAATAATTATCGCCGAATTTATTCAATTAATTTTTAAATTTTATAATTTTCTAATTCAATTTTTACTAATTTAATCATAATTAATTCAATTTTTTTATTAAATTTAATAATTTTATAGATATTAAAATATAACTTAAATAATTTATATCAAATAAATTTATTATTATAAATTATAAGGAAATGAAAATTTTTCATTATATTTTTCAAACTTATTTGTTTTTATAATTGTTAAAATATTTTTTAAGCTCATCCCTAAAAATTTTTTTAAAAAAAATGTATTCGGAATTTTTAATTGATTTGAATTATAGTTTTAAACTAAATTAAATTAAATTATAAAATAATTAAATATAAATAATTATTGATAACATATGATTTTTATAAAAATATTCAAAATAATTTTTAATAATTTTTATAATTATTTAATTTAATTATTTAAAAAAAAAAATAAATTGTTTAATTTAAATTAACCCTGATACAAAAGGTAAAAAATAATAAATTTATAATTTATTTAATTAGGTTCATTTTTTTTCTAAATACTTAAAATAATAAATTATTTAATTTTTAATAAATAAATCACCTACATATTCATTATAAATTAAAAAAAAAATAAAATTAAAAATCTATACGTCTATTACTGAATACACTTTTCAGTATATTTACTCTGTTTTGACTTATTCTGAATAATTTTTAAAAGTGACAGGCTATCTGTACATATTTAAAATTAAATTCAGGAAAAATAACTTTTTTTTTTACTTTTAAATCTAATTTTGGAATAATAATTTTATTAATTTGAATGAATTCAATTTATTGTATTTCATTTATATTCTTATATATAATCACATATTAATTGATAATTTTATTTTATAAATATTTTAATTATTAAATTTCTAAAAAATAATTTTATAACAAACATACATAAATTTTATAATATCAGCTTATTTTATTGTGAAATATCAAATTCAATACCAAAATCCCCTAATAAATTAAAAAACCGTCAAAATTTTAAATTTTTATTTTTTAAAAATTAATAATTTATATAATTGTTTTTTAATTAAAATATAAGGGTATATAATCCTAGTTTTTATTATATTTTAATAATTATCTTTATTAAATTTAATAAAAATAATTTTTCATAAAAATTTAAAATTTTATCTTAAAATTTTTATTTAAATAATTTATATAAATAAGTATTTATCAATCTATCGTTATGAATTTATTCATTTATATGCTTTGTATAACTGCAAATGCTGGCACAAAGTAATTTCATATTAATTTTATATCTATTCATTAATTTAATAATAATCAATAATTTTATATATTAAGTTTAATATAAATTATTTAAATTTTTTTATATCATTAAATTTTATACATACAAATTAAAAACAATATATTTTTAACTAAATTAAAATTTATCACATTTAATTGTGATAATTTTTTTTTTATGTAAAGAAAAAAAATTTGATGAACTAAAATTTTTATTTAAGAAAAAAAATGTATTTATTTTAAACTCATAAATTTTTAGACTAAAAATTAGTCTATTTCTCAAAATTTTATTTAACTAATCAAAAATTTAATAACATTAAAATTTTTCAAATAGGATTCTGCCTCAACGGTACCTACCTTAGAATGTTTTATACTGGTACATTAATGACATACCTTGTACGAGGAATGATCAATATTTTATATATATATATATATGTATTTATATCACAAAAATAATAATTAATAATAATGATAATAATAATAATAATAATCATGATAATAACAATAATAATAATAATAATAAATCTATTAATATTTATAAAATTATTAAAATATAGAAAATAATAATAAATAGATTTTAAGATTTCTTTCTATTATAAATGTTTTATACTAAAAATTTTTTTTTTAACAAATGGATATTTAATCATTATTAAATTGAATTTTCAAATTATTTATTTTGAGTTATATTTGTGTTTTTAATAAATGAATATTTTATAATTTAAAAATTTATTTATATATATACTATTTAACGTAATCACATGAATTTAGATTAAAAAAAAAAGAAAATTAATAGTAATTTAACTAAAACAGTTAAAATCAATAAAATTTTATTTTAAAAGTAAATTTAATAATATTCAGTGAATTTATGAAAATAAGAATAATATTTAAATTAAAATTATTTTTAATAATTTATCTTCTGAAAAGTAGATATTCATTATTATGTTATATTTATTTATTTATTTATTTATTTATAAATTTACGGGACCAAGTCCCATTACATGTAATTGTATAACTTAAACAATAAAGTAATGTAAGGCGAGAGATCAATATTAAAATAAGTGCTATGATGGACAGTGCTCGGGTATCGCAGTATGAATAGTACAAAAAAGTCAACATAATATACCACTGTCATCAGGCAACATAAAAACGCCATTTCAATAGAGAAAATGAAAAATGACAACTTAAAATTATAAATTAAGAAACAAAAAAAAAAAAAAAAAAAAAATTAGAAATTATAAATTATAAATTAATACGTAGTAATCACAGCTTTGGGCCGCTACATGAATTTTAGCATAAGTGGGGCGATAAATGACTTGAACCGGTAAACATTATCGAACACACCGAGGCCACAGCATAATGACGCGATATAGTTCCATACTCTTCTCAGTCTTGCAGTAGGTGTGAAAAATGAAAAATTGTTAGCGTAGGTACGCTCAACGACCGGCGCATAGTGTCTCAAATTATATGGGATTGATCGTGCGGCGAAGAGACATGTCAGATTGGGGCAATTAACGAGGTCGCGTGCAATTTTATAAATAAAACAACAGTCAATGAGATCATGACCAGACTTTACAGAACACACATTCAACATTGACGCAATAGCAGTGTAGTCATGACTCAGATACGACATCGGACACCGTAACTTATAAGACATGAATCTTAAAAAACGATGATTGACTCTTTCCAAGACTTCTACACGATTTTGGTAATGGGGGGTCCATACGACCGAACAGTAATTTACAATAGGCAGAACCGACGTTTTGTATAAGTATATCAGCGTCCTGGGGTCCCTGAAGTCGGACGTATTTCTAATCAAGAAATCCAAACTATTGTAAGCCCTAGACGTGACCTTAACCAAGTGCTCGTCAAAAGAGAGCTTGTCATTCAGGGTTACACCCAGATCGCCGATAGACTTAACTGTATTTATAACACTACCATTGAAGTTGTAATCGTAAACAAATGGGTCTCTATGTTTACAAAATCTAACAATATTGCACTTGCGTATATTCAACGGCAAATTATTAATTAAAGCCCATTTATTGAAAGAGTTTAGATCATATTGAAGTCTGAAAGAGTCAAATGGTGACTTAATTGTGGTAAATAGCTTAACGTCGTCTGCGTAAATCAAAAACTGTGCAAAGCTCAAGTAGCGGGGTAAGTCATTTATGAATAAAACAAACAGTATTGGGCCAATATGTGAGCCCTGCGGGACGCCAGACAGCGCCTCAATGGGTCCGGACAAAGCATCACGGTAACGAACAAACTGAACCCTACCCATAAGGTACGACGAGAGCCACGCATGCAACCTGCCCCTGATCCCGAGGTTCCACAGCTTGCAGAGCAAAAGCTCATGGTTAATCTTATCGAAGGCCTCAGAAAAATCCGTAAATACAGCGTCAACTTGATAAGAATCATTAAGTGATCCGGAGACATAATTGACAAAAGACAAAAGATTCGTAGTGGTCGATCTAGCCCTCACGAAGCCGTGCTGCTGCTCTATGATTACAGTACTAAAGCAGTCAGAGATCCTACTTGCAACTATGGCATCAAGGACCTTAGGGATCGCACTTATAACAGATATGGGTCGATAATTCAAAATATCACTCTTAATGCCTCCCTTGTGAATAGGCTGAACATACGAATCCTTCCAACAGTCAGGGAAGACACCCGTGCTAACAGATTGATTATATAACAGAACAAGTGGATCGCATAAAAACATGTGGCAATTTTTTAGAAAGGCTGAGGGGATCCCGTCGGGGCCCGGACACACAGCGCTCTTCAAACGAGAGATAGCTCTCTCAGCATCCCCGACCTCAATATGAATGACATTCATGCGGTCGATATTATCAAAACTATAATTACAAACACAACTAGAATCACTGTACACCGAACCGAAATACTGTGCAAAAGCATTAGCAATTAAGTGGGGATCACTGAGAGAGCTACCATTCAATATCATAGTGCCCGAATCAGTTCTGTCTTTACGCAGTCCATTAACATAAGACCAAAAAGCTTTAACATTACGCAACGCAGATTTTTCGACACTAATAATATAATTTTTATAACACGACTTTAAGTGGCGCAAACACACTGCACGTAGTCTCTTAAATTCAATATAGTCATACAACTGACTCGAGGCCTTATACCTAGCATGTGCTAGCTTTTTATCCAATATAAGCTGTTTGAGCTCAGAGCTGTACCACCTTGGAAATACGCCAGAATGTGGAACACCGAAGGGAACAAAAAGATCAACACACTCATTTGAAACATTATAAAATACACTCGCATTAGCGTTCACATCACCATGCACAAGACGGGCCTTCCAGTCGATCCCTGACAAATAAGATGATATAGCCGTATAGTCTGCTCTACCGAAGTTCCTCACAGCCGGGCCAGCCCCAACGGACACTGGCAGTTCGAGCTTCACTTCAAAGACCGCGGCAACATGATGAGCATCACTCGACAACAGCACGTCGAAGTTGTCGATCAAGCAGACAATATCGTAATTGCCGAAGAGAAGGTCCAGGGTGTAGTTTTTATGAGGGTGCACAGGAAAAAGCTGGGTCAGACCGTGGAAGGAGAATACTTCAGTTATTACAGATGCAGCACTCAATAAACTCGGCGGCACATAATCCAAAGCAGTGAAACCAAGGGGGTCAGACGCCCAGTCCAGGTTCCTCAAGTTAAAATCACCAACGTAGATCAACTCAGCATGCATGTTCGACGCCATCACTCTATCAAGATTTATAAGAGCATCACTATAAACCGCACACGACGCATCGGGGGGGATGTAGGAAGCCCCAAGTATCACTGCACCAGACGAACAAAATATCTTCAGTATTATCTGGTCAATCACGTCGTCACAGTGACACAACGTTGAACGAAGACGCGAGTGAACGGCGATCAGTACTCCTCCACCCCGAGATAGGCCAGTGTGTTGCGCATTACGATCCGAGCGATATACAGTATAGTCAAGCAGGCCAAGCTCCGTGTCCAGAATGCAGGGTCTGAGCCAAGTCTCAGTCAGAACAATGATGTCATATGGGGGACTGACACTACTCACACCACTCCGAAACAGACTCAGCTTTCTAGCACCCCCAATGCTCCTCACATTCTGGTAGTAGATTGTGATGGAGGATCGTTTTTTGAACCCCTGGGCCGTCCCCGTCCCCTCTTGTGCAGTGGCTCAGTGCCGCACCTAGGCACGACAGCCTGAGCTTTACGTTTTTTTATATAAATATTTTTAAAATTATAAATCAAATTTATTTAATAAATAAATAAATAATAAATTTAAAAATTTTCTAACAAGGTATGTCATCAATGTACCCGTATAGAATATTCTAAGGTTGGTACTGTTGAGGCAGGATTCTATCTAAAAAATATTATTAAACGAAGAAATTTTGAAGTGTTTACTGCAAAATATTGATCATATCTTTTACAAGGTGTCATCAATGTACCTGTATTAAATATTTTAAGGTCGGTACCGTTGGGGCAGGATTGTATCTGAAAAATATTGAACGAAAAAATTTTTTAAATGTATACAGCAAAATATTGATCATTTCTCTTACAAGGTATGTTATTAATGTAATTAAATTTTATTAATTTTAATGAATATTACAAGAATTAATTTTATTATTGATTTTATTAAATTTATTAATTAATTTATGAAATTTATAATATTTATATTATTTATTAAATATACTTAACTTTTAAAAGGTTTTAAATTAGATTCAATTAAAAATTTTTATAAAATCTCATTAATCAAAATAAATATTAATATAAATAAAAATATTAAATTCAAATTATTGATATTAAATATTTCAAAATTTTTAGATTTTAAATATAAATTTATTAAATAAGAATATATTATAGAAAAATAATGAATGATTTGTCTGTAAAATAATAAATTAATTAAAAAAAATTATTTTTATAATTATTAGTGAATGAATTGATCTTATATTAAAGTAATTATTTATTATTATTTATTTTTTTAAAATTCCAGTGAAAGGAGAAATTATTGCTAATGATAAAATTGATAATAATAAAAAATAAAATATACAATTAGAAAATTTCGTATTTCTCATTTCAAAAGTAAAATTTAAATTAAAAATTCTAAAATATATATACATACATAAGGTCATAAAATTATAAAAAAAAAAAATTATTTAAATTCTTTAATTAAAAAATATGAATATAAAAATTAAAAATACTTGAATTTTCAAAGAAAAAGATATAATAATTTTAAAAGAATATTTATTAATTCTTAATAAAGGAATTGAAATTAAATTATTTATAGTTATTAAAAAGTGAATTTTTCTAATATTAATCAATAAAATTATTAAAGGAATAAATTTTTGTACTGAAGAATTTAAATACACAAAATTCAATTTATATATCTATTTATTTATATATATTACACATAAATAGGAGGAAGGCCTGTTTTAATTATTATTTTTATTATTAAAAATAAAATTTTTTTTTTAAGCAGTTTAAATTAATTATAAACAATAATAAAAATAGAAATAAATAAGAATTATATGATTGAATTAAAAAATAATGGATAAAAATTTCTATATTTATTTAATTAAATATATAAATAGAAAAAATAAAACATGATGAATTTCATTTTATTACTATTTATACAGAAAAAGATAATTTAGAAAAAAAAACTAGACAATTAGGAAAAAAAATTATAGGAATAGAAAAATAATAATATCTAAAAATTAAATGGGAATCACAAATAAAGGATTATTTTAATAGAATAACATATTTAAATATTAATTAATTGATTTGATTGTTAATTAAAACTAAAATAGAGGTAAATTGTTGTTATTAATTTTATGAAACTTTAATTTTTATTTATTAATGTAGCTAATTAAAGCAAATAAATTGTAAATTTATTGATAAATTTTATTTTATTATTATTTCATATAAAATTGTTTTATACATTAAAATTTTTTAAATTTAAGAAAATAATTTATTTTATTTTATATATTAATTAAGATATTAAGATATTTAAATTTCTTATTTATTATATAAATATCAAATTATTTATATCTTTGAATCTAAATTATTATAAAAATAATTTATTCAAATTTGCAATTCAATATTTTTAATAAATTATTATATATTTTAAAATAAATGGATAATATTTATTAAAATTTTAAGTTGAAATTCAAATCTAATTCTTAAGATTTATTTATTTATTTGAATCAAAGTAAAGCCCCTTTAAATTATTCTATATATAATCCTAAAATTAAAAAAAAAAAAAAAAAAATTAACTAATGAAATTTAATACTTATAATTTGAAAATTCATAAAAAAAAATGGGAGTACAATTGCAATTTCAATATTCAAAATTGAAAAAATTATTGAAATTAAATAAAATTGTAAAGAAAAGAGTAGTCGATTATTTGTAATTGGATTAAAGCCACATTTAAATTTTGATATTTTTTTACATTTTTTTAATATTTTTTATGATAAAATAAATTTTAATCTTAATATGATGATAATAATTAGAATAATTGAAAATAAAAATAAAATTATTTTTATTATTATTTACATTAAATTTTAAACTTTTTAATTGGAAATTAAGAATACTTATTTATATTATTTAAATTCAATTGATAAAATGAAAAATAAACTAAAATATATTAAAATAATTAAACTACATTAACAAAATGTCAGTATCAAGCAGCAGCCTCAAATCCAAAATGATGGATTCTTGAAGAATTTTTTATATTCAATCGAAAAAAATTAATTAATAAAAAAATTGTTCCAATTGATACATGAAATCCATTAAATCCTGTAGATATGAAATAAATTGATCCGTATACTGAATCTCTAAGAGCAAAATAAGCAGACAAGTACTCTTTCAATTGGAATAAAGAAAAAATCACCCCTAGAAAAATAGTAATAATTAATCTTAATGTTCTTTGCTTGAAATTTATATTTATTAATGAATGATTGCATTATGTAATAGAAATCCCTTAAGATAAAAGAATAATTGTATTTAACAAAGAGATTCTATAGGGATTAAATATTATAATATTTTGAGGAGGTCAATTTTCTTTAATCTCAATTCTTGAAGTTAAAAATATATGAAAATAACATCAAATAGATCTAATAATGAAAAAAATTTCCAAAATAATGAATAAAATTATTCCTTATTTTAATCCTCTTAATACTTTGAATGTATGATAACCTTGATATATTCTTTTTTCAACTACATCTCGTCATCACTGGTATGAAATAATAATAGATAAAATTAAACTTAAAAAAATTAATTTATATTCTATAAAATTAAATCAATATACATATCTAATTATGAAATTAAAAATTTAAAATAATATCAAAATAGGTCAAGGCCTTAAGGTGACTGAGTGGAAAGGTTGGAATAATATTTTTTTCATAATTTGATTCTCTTCTATATTAAACTCTTAATACTGAAAATACATAAGCTTTGATTATTAAAACACTTTATTCTAAAATAATTATTTATCTTTGTCTTATTAACATAATAATTAATATTATTATTTTTAATGAAGATTTGATTGGAGAAATTAAGCTTATTAAAAAATGTCTAGCAATTATATCAGCTGATAGCCGTACTCTTGATGTTCCAAATCGAATAATATTTCTTGAGGATTTTACAATTACTATAAAAGGTATTAAAATATTAGGAGTTCCTTGAGGAACTAAATGAATAAATATATGATTAGTATTTTTAACTCATCTAATTAATATAAAAGATAATCATAATTTTAATAATAATGATATTTTCATTACAAAGTGTCTTGATCTAGTAAAAATACAAGGAAATATTCCTATAAAGTTGTTTAATAAAATTATTATAAATAATCTAATTAAAATAAGGAAACTTATAAAATTCAATTTCATATTTAATAATATTTTAAATTAAATATTTAAAATATTAATTACATTATTCAAAGCTTTATTTATTCTAAAAGGAATGAATCAATAAATCATAGGAATAAATAAAAAAATATAAATTTTTCTTATACAATATAATAAGTTAATCATAGATAAAAAAAGATCAAAAATTAAAAATAAATTATTTATCATTCATTTAAGAAAATAATTTTAGAATGTTTTTCCTTATTATTATGATTAATAGTATTAAAATTAATAATATAAAAAATAATAATCATTATTATAGCAAATTAAATTTAAAAAGTATAAATTTAATGATAATCATATTATTGGTCTTATTTGAGGAATTAAAGATTATTAAATTAAATAATTATTTGAATTTGACAAATTTATGTAATAAGATTAACTAAATTTTTATTTTATTTGGTATCTTAATTTTAAAGAACTGATTTTTCAAATCACAGATAGTAAATATTATTTTAAATGAAATATTGATAATTATTAATTCAATTTATAAAATTTTTAAATGTATTTGATTCTAATACAATTGATATACATCTATGATTAACTCCACAAATTTCTGAACATTGACTGTAAAAGAATCCTGGACGATTTAAATTTATTTTAATTTGATTTAATCGTCCTGCGATTGCATCTACTTTTATCTCTCATCTCGAAACAGTAAATGAATGAATTACATTTATCGATTTAATTTTAAATCGTAAATTTAAATTTATAAGAACAATTAATAAATCATCAACATGTTGTAATCGAAAAATAAAATTTTCTATATTAGAAATTATAAATGAATCAAATATTCAATCTTTGAAATCTGAGTATTTATATGATCAATATCATTGATGACCTTAAATTTTCATTGATAAGTATGGATTCGAAATTTTATCTTTTAAATATAAAATTTTTGAAGATGGAATAGCTTAGAAAAAAAAAAAAAAAGGACTATAGTTCAAATAATTTCAATTACATGACCTCCAAATATAAATTTATTTAAAAATTTATTTTATAATATGAACATTAATATATACATAATTAAAATTATGATTATTACAATAATAATTATTGCATGATCATCAAAAATAATTAATTTTTTTATAATAAAAGAATCAGAATCTTATAATATAATGTTTGCTCATAAAGAAATCAATTAAAAATTTATTTAAAATTTTATAACTTCTAAAAATAAAATAATTTATGTTTTTAGATCTTAAATTCATTGCACTAATCTGCCATATTAGAAATTTAATTTAATCAAACGGAAATTTTTGAGATTTCATAACAAGAATGAGATCTAGGAGGATAAAAAAATATTCAATCAATTGAATTATTAGAAATTATTATAAATAAAATCAAACGTATTCTTATAAATCTTTCTAAGATAATGTAAAAAAATATCAATTTTCTAATCAATGAAATTAAAGATTCAATTGAGGAAATTATATTTTAACATATATATAAATCAGGATAGTCTCTATTTTGTCGTGGTATTCCACTTAAGCCTAAAAAATGTTGGGGAAAAAAAGTTATGTTTACTCCTAAGAATATTAAAAAAATTGAATTTCCTAACATTATTTTATTTATTGAAACTCCAAAAATCAATGAATATAAATAAAAAAGTTTCCGAAAAATTGCAAATACTGCTTCTATAGATAGAACATAATGAAAATGAGCTACTACATAATAAGTATCATGTAGAACAATATCAATAGAAAAATTAGAAAGTATAATTCCTGTTAATTCTCCTAAAGTGAAAAAAAAAAAAAATCCTTATAATCATAAATTTGTAATATTTAATTTAAGTTTTATTCCATATAATGATGCCATTTATCTAAAAATTTTAATTCCAGTAGAAATAGCAATAATTATTGTTGCAGAAGTAAAATACGCTCGTGTATCTACATCCAGCCCAATAGTAAATATATAATGAGCTTAAACAATAAAAACTAATAGTCCAATAGAGATTATAGCATAAATTATTCCTATAATACTAAATACTTTTTTTTTATTCTTTCATTACAAATTATATGAGAAATTAAACCAAATCCTGGTAAAATTTAAATATAAACTCCTAGATGACCAAAAATCAAAATAAATGTCGATATAATACTGGATCTCCCCCTCCAACTGGATCAAAAAGAGAAGTATTGAGATAACGATTAAATAATAATATAGTAATTGCCCCTGCTAAAACAGGAAGAGATAATAATAATAAAACTGCTGGTTATAATATTGCTCAAGCAAATAAAGGTAATATTTCTAATTTGAAAATTTTTATATATAAAATTGTTGAAATAAAATAAATAGATCCTATAATAGATAAAGCTCCTGCAATATGTAAAGAAAAAATTGATAAATCTACTGATGGACCTATATGTAATAAACTAAAAGATGAAGATGGATAAACAGTTCAACCTGTTCCTGTTCCAGATCAAACAAATATTCTAGAAATTAATACTATAGACCTTGGAGAAAGTAATCAAAATCTTATATTATTTATTTGAGAAAAAGCTATATCAAAAATTCCTATAATTATAGGAATTAGATGATTCCCAAATTCTCCTATTATAACAGGTATAACGAAAAAAAAATTATAATAAATGCATGAGCTGTAACTAAAAAATCATAAATTTGATCACTTCCAAATAAAGATCCAGGATTTCCCAATTCTAATCGAACTAAAATTCTTAGTCTAAAACCTACAATTCCAGATCATATTTCAAAGATAAAATATAATATTCCAATATTTTTATGATAAGTAGAAAATATTTGTTTTCAGTTATTTATATAGTTTTTATTTTTAAAACATTATATTTTAAATATAAAAATAAAATTAATTTTTATAAATATTTAATAGTATAAATATTTTATAAATATTTTTATTATTAAATTTTAAAATAAACTATTAAAATTTAAATAATTATTATTAATAAAATAAATAATCTAATTATTATAACTGAATTTATTATTTAACTATGAGAATAAATTTTAAAATTTATAAATTTTAGAATTTCAACATTTAAATTTTTAAAAATAAAATTAATTTCTCCTTTATTAATTTGAAAATAATATTTTTTATTATTTTTAATTAAAAAAAATTTAAATGAAAATTAAAATAATATTAAAAATGTATTTTTCCAAAAAAAAAATAATGTTGAATTATTTTTAACATGTTTAAATTTAGATAAATCGAATCTAAGAATAATTAAAATCAGACAAAAAAATAAAATTTTAATTTTTTTAAATTTTAATAAATAAATTTCTTTAATATTTATGAAAATTATTATAAAAAAAAATTTTTCAAATATAATCATATTAATTATTTAGATTATCATTAAAAAATTTATAATTTTAGTATCATTACAATTATAATAATTTACAATATTTATTTTTTTATTTATTAAATTTTAAATTTATCGAATACAATATATAACTGTAAATGTTGTTCTAATAATTAATATAAAATATAAGATTAAAAAAAATAATTTATAAAAATTTTTTCTAAAATTAAATCTTAAAATAAAATCTAGAAAAAAATAGCAAAACACATAAAGAAAAATTAGAAATTATTATTATTATTATAGTTATTGGCATTAAATTTATTAAAATTCCCTATAAAATAAATATCTTGATAATTATTTATCGAATAATTAATAATTCCTGAACATATAAATATTATTAATTTAGATATAGCATGAATAATTGAGTGAAAATAAGCTGAAAAATGTAATTTTATTTCATAAATTACAAGTATTAATCCTTATTGTAATAGAGTAGAATATGCAATAATTTTTTTAGATCATAATCGAAATTTGCTGATTAACCAGCTATTAATATCGTTATTATTCCAGTAATAGTAATGAAAAATAATTATATTCTATTTTTATATATTAAATTATAAAATCAAATTAAAATATAAATTACTGCCGTTACTAAAGTAGATAAATGAACTAATAATAATGCTGTAGTTGGGGCAGCTGTAGCTGCTGGAAGTCAAGAAGAAAAAGAAAATTGTGCTTTTTTAGTAAAAGCTCTAATTATAACTAAAATTAATAACATTTTATCATTGAAATTTAAATTTATAAAATTCTAAGAACCATAAATAATTATTAATCTAATATATAATATAATCCTAATATCTCTAATTTAATTTACTAAAATTGTTAATATTTCAGAATTATAAGGATAAAAATTTTAATAATAAATTACTAGACAATAAGAAACTAATCCTTAACCGTCTCATCATAAAATTAAAGAAATTAAAGTTGGTCTTATAATTATTATTAATATAGAAATAATAAAAAAAATACTAAATAAAAAAATCAAATATTGTATAAATCATGATTTATATATTCACAACAATAAAATATAATAATTAAAGAAATTAGGAATACAGTAAATAAAGTAAATTAAGTTATTTAATCTATATAAATTAATATATCTAGAGACGAAAAATTAATAATTATTAAATTTCATTCAATAAATAAATTTCATTTTATAAATATAAATATGTGACCAAAAATAAATATTAATAATCTTATTATTGAAAAATAAATTCTTCTTGAATAGTATGAAATAATTTATTTAAAACAAATTATGAAAGTTTGATTTAACAAATCAATATTTTAATTAAATTATTAAAATTAATAAAAAAAATTGGTTTTTAAAATTAATAAATTTAAATGTAAAAGATAAAAAAATTAATATCAAATATCAAACTATATTGTTAGAATTAAATTTTATTAATTTATTATTTCATATTTCATGAAAACAGTATGGAAATAAATAAATATTATAACATGCTCTGAAAAATATTTCTAAAATGAAAATTATTATTATTATTTTTCTTTATCTTAAAATAATCATAACGATTATGATTTCTCTTAATAAATTCAAAGAAATTGGTAAAGCTATATTATTTATACATAATATAAATCAAAATATTAATAATGGTATAAAATACACTATTTCTTTATTAATCATTATATTTCGACTTTTAGATCGTAAATAAAAAAAATTAACTAAAACAAATATTTCTGATAAACATAACCTATGAGCAATTATTATTATTAATCCACCATTATACCTTCAAATTTTTATTAAAAATAATTCAATTAATATTATTCTTATATGGACGACACATAAATAAGCAACAATAATTTTCATATCATAATGTTGAAGACATAAAAATCATAAAAATATGATTCCAAAAAATCTTAAAATTATAATTTAATTATTAAAAATTAAAAAATTAAT
The DNA here is from genome assembly GCF_036245765.1 of Copidosoma floridanum. NCBI lineage: Eukaryota > Metazoa > Arthropoda > Insecta > Hymenoptera > Encyrtidae > Copidosoma > Copidosoma floridanum. The sequence goes on along the minus strand of NW_028321908.1, from coordinate 510,255 downwards.
ATTTATTATTACAACTATTCGATACAATCCGTATCCTTCTAATTTTAATATAATTTCTGCTAAAATTATAGAACCAATAACAGGAGCTTCTACATGAGCTTTGGGTAATCAATTATAGAATAAAAATATAGGTCATTTCACTAAAAATTCTCTAAATATATAAAAAAAATAACTATTCATAATTTATTAAATAAAATAATTTCTAAAAATATAAGAAATCTTATTGAATTAAATATTTTTAAAAAAATGAATGATAAAATTAATGAAGAAAGAAATAAAAAGTATGTATAAAATAATATTTATAAAGATGCTTTAAGTTGTTTAGTTTGGTATTCTCATCCTATAATTAATAGAATAGTAGGAATAAGACTAAATTCAGATATAAAATATAAAATAAATTAATTAATAAATGTAAATCTTATTGATAAAACTAACATTAAAATAATTAACAAAAATAAATAAATTGATATATCTAAATTTTTTTTCTCACTATTATTACTAATTTAAATAATAGTAGTGTTAATTAAATTATTATAAATTTAATTTCATTTATTATAAAATTAAAATAAATTAATATAAAATAATTATTTTAATTAAATAATAAAATATTTATAAATTGAAATATAAAAATTAAAATATTAAAAAATAAATATATATCAATATAAAAAAAATTATAAAATAAAATTTATATAATTAAATAAATTTAAAATTTTATCATGAATTCAATAATAAAAATTTTAATGTGTCTCTTTTTTATTTCACATTAATAATAATAATAAAGTTAAATTTTAAACTCTTTTACAAACAACAAAAATTAAATGAAATAATATTAAATTTAAAAGATTTATTGTGTTCACTAATAATATTGAAAATATTAATAATCTCAATATTGAAAATTCTAATCTTTTTAAATTTAATATTGAATTTTCATATAAGCAAGAATATGAAAACAATGAAAAAATAAATATAACAAAATATAAATTATGAAAAAAAAAATAATTAAAAAAAAAAAAAATTAATTATTTATCTTAAAAATTAATGTTTCAAAATAAAACTATTTATGAATAATTATCAATTCAAATAATACATTAATTTTAAAAATTAATTTGATAAATTTTAATTTTATATAATTGAACAATAAAATTTCTTAACAATATATTCATGATGAATTTATTTTTATTAACTTTGATTTTATTAATTATTAATTCTCTACCTTCTTAGCATAAAATATTTTATCCTGTCATTTTAGGGTCAGTAATTTCTATCATACAATGTAATATGTTTATTAAATTTATCAATTTTTAATAGAAATAATTGATGATCATACATTAGATTTTTAATCATTGAAGGCAAAATAATAATTCTATTTTTATATTTTACTAGATTTATTAATATAATAACTTCAATAAAAAAAATAATTTGTAGAAATTTTATTATTGAATAAATAATTATATTATTATTCTTCATTATTATTATTTTAAATATTTATAAATTTTCAATTTGGTACAATAATTTTAACGAAATTTTCAGAGTATTCATATCAAATAAATTAAATTTAATTGGTTTAACTTTAATATTATTATATATATATATAAATACAATATAAATTTTAATTTAATAATTTCTATTATTTATATTTTAATTGTCTTAAGATTAATTGTAAAATTGAAGATTTTAAATAAATTTTCTTTACGTAAAATAAATTAAATGAAAAAATCAAATTTAAAATTAAATAAGTTATTAAGAATTATTAATTTAATATTTGTAATTTTACCTACTTCTTAAAATATTTCTATGATATGAAATTTTGGTTCATTATTAGGAATTTGCTTAATCATTCAATTAATTACAGGATTATTACTATCTTTACATTATTTCTCTAATATTGAGTTATCATTTAATAGAATTATTTATATTATGCAAGATGTAAATTATGGGTGATTTTTCCGATTTTGTTATATGAATGAAGCTTCAATATTTTTAATTCGTTTGTTTATTTATATTGGACGTGAAATTTATTATAATTCATTTTCTTTATATAAAACTTGAAATTCAGGAATTTTTATTTTTTCAAATACTATAATAACAGCTTTTTTAGGTTACGTATTACCATGAGGACAAATATCTTTTTGAGGAGCAACAGTAATTACAAATTTACTTCCAGCTATCCCTCACATTAGAAATTCTTTAGTTTTATAAATATGAGGGTTTTCAATTAAGAATGCTACATTAAATCAATTCTATTTATTTTATTTTATCATACCATTTGTAGTGGTAGCTTTAGTTATTTTCCATTTAATATTTTTTTATAAAACTTGTTCTTCTAATCCTTTAGGATTTTATTATTTTTTTATTTATATGTTTATCAATACAATATGAATTATCAGATCCTAAGAATTACAATAAAGCTAACCCTATAATTACTCCCATTCATTTCTAACCTAAATGTTATTCTTTATTTGCTTATGCAATTCTTTGTTCTATTACTAACAAATTAGGAGGAGTTATTGCTTTAGTATTATCAATTTTCATTTTATTAATCATACCATTATATTTTAAATATGAAACAAAACTATTTAAATTTTATTTTTGAAATCAAATTTTATTTTGAAATTTTGTTGGATTATTTATTATTTTAACTTGAATAAGAGCCCGTCCAGTTAAAAATCCATATATTTTTATTGGACAAATTTCATCAATTTTTTATTTTTCATATTTTTTTATATCTTTTTATATTTCTAAAAAATCTGATTTATATTTAAATAAGTAATCATTCAGTTTTTCAAACTATATGTTTTGAATACATATGTAAGAAATTAATTTTTTCAATAATTTGAAATTTTAATTAATAAAATAAATATCAAATAATTTAATCTTACAGGTAAATAACTTATTCAAGTTAAAAATATAAAATTATTATATCAAAATCAAGGAAATGTTTCTCGAATTCAAATAACTAAAAATAAAATTATTGAATAAATTAAATAATATTTTATTTTAAATAAATTTTCTCCTATAAATATAAATATAAATGAAATTATTATAAATATAATTATCCCGTATTCAGCAATAGAAATTGATGCAAATCTTCCGCTTATATATTTAATGTTAAATCCTGATACTAATTCTGATTCTCCTTCAAAAAAATCAAAAGGTGTTCGATTCATTTCTGCTAATAGTCTAACAAAAAAAATTAATATTAATTAAAAATTAAAAAAAAAATCAAGAATATGTTTGTTAATTTATCAAATTAAATAATTTAATTATTTTTCTCAATAATAAAATTGATAAAATTATTAAAATTATTCTTACTTCATAAGAAATAGTTTGAGCAATTCTTCGCAACCCTTCTAACAATGGATAAATTCCATTAGATGATTATCCTCCAATTATTAAAGGATAGACTCTTAAATATGTAAAACATAGAATTAATATTAAAATTATTCTACTTAAAATTATTATATTTAAGTAAGGAATTGAATTTCATGAAACAAATATTAAGAATATTCTTGATAAAGGACTAATTAAATAAAATAAATAATAAGATTTAAAAATTAACGAGATTTCTTTATCAAATAATTTAATTGCATCACTAAAAGGTTGAAATAACCCTATTCTATTAACTTTATTTGGACCTTCTCGAATGTGAATATATCCTAAAACTTTACGTTCTTATAATGTTATAAAAGCTACTCTAAGTAAAACTATTACAATTATATTTAATCTTCTATTAAAAAAATTTAAATATATGTATATATATATATTTATTAGTAAAAAAAATTTTTATTAATAAATTTTAAATTAATCACACATATCTGTTAAAATAATTATTTTTATTTTTAAATAAATTAATTATTAAAAAAATTAAGTTCTTTCGTACAGATATTTTTTTAAATTATAAAGATAGAATCCAATCTGGCTCACACCGATTTAAACTCAAATCAAGTAAGATTTTAAAAGTCAAACAGACTTAATTTGTTGATTTCTTTATTGATGATTTATCCTAATTCAACATCAAGGTCGCAATCTTTTTTACCAATATGAACTAATATAAAAAATAACGCTGTTTTTCCCAAGGTAATTTATTTTGATTATTATAATTAAATTTTTAAATCTAATTTATTCATAGTTAATTAAAAAAAAATTTATTTAAATTTTTTTATATCCCCAATATAATATTTTTAATTTATAAAAATTCTTTTTTATTGGTTATAAATTAATAAAACAAAATTATTTAGGGTCTTATCGTCTCTTATAGATATTTAAGATTTTTTACTAAAATATAAAATTTAATTATTTAATTTTAGAAAGATTTTAATTTATTTATTTTATTCTAGACTTTATTAGAAAGCCAAGTGATTATGCTTTTTTAGTACAAAAATGCAGCTATTTAAAAAAATTTTCATAAAGCAGAAATTATTTATTATTATTAATACGAAAACTATGTTTTTATTAAACAAATAAATAATAATTATCGCCGAATTAATTAAATTAATTTTCTAAGTTTTAAAATTTTTTAATTTAATTTTTACAAATTTAATTGTTTTTAATTTAATTTTTTTAATAAATTAAATAATTTTTTAGATATTAAAATATAACTTTAATAATTTTAATGTAATGAATTTATTATTATGAATTATGAAGAAATGAAAATTTCTAATTATATTTTTAAAATTAATTTATTTTTACAATTATTGAGATAATTTTCAAGCTTATCCCTAAAAATTTTTTAAAAAAAATATATTTAAAAGTTTTAATTAATTTAAATATTATTACTAAACTAAATTAAAATTAATTATAAAATAATTAGATATTAATAATTATAAATAACAAATAATTTTTATTAGAATATTTATAATAAAAATTTTTAATAATTTCTTCATTTATTTAATTTAATTATTTTCAAAAAAATAGAATTAATTATTTAATTTTATTTAACCCTAATACAAAAGGTAGAAAATAATGAATTTATAATTTATTAAATTAAATTTTTTCCCTTCCTCAATACCTAAAATAATGAATTATTTAATTCTTAGACAATAAATCACCTACATATTTATTACTAATTTTAAAAAAGTTAAAACTAAAAATCTTTTAAATTTATTTGATTCATCATTTTAAAATAATATATTTAAATAATTTTCATTAGCAAAATAAATGTTATAAATTTAACTATATGTCTAAGACTCAATACACTCTCCAGTATATTTACTCTGTTTTGACTTATTCTGAATAATTTTTAAAAGTGACAGGCTATCTGTACATATTTAAAATTAAATTCAGGAAAAATAATTTTTTTTTTTACTTTTAAATCTAATTTTAAAATAATAATTTTAATAATTTAAATAAATTTAATTTATTGTATTTTTTTTATATTCTTATATATAATGACATATTGATTAAATTTTATTAAAAATATTTCAATTATTACATTAAAAAAAAATAATTTCATTACGAAAATACATAAATTTTATAATATAGGTTTATTTTATTGTGAAATATCAAATTAAATAACAAAATCCCCTAATAAATTAAAATTCTGTCATAATTTTTAATTTTTATTTTTTAATAATTGATAATTTATATAATTGTTTTTAAATAAAATAGAAGGGTATATAATCCTAGTTTTTATTATATTTTAAAAATTATCTTTATTAAAATTAATAAAAATAATTTATTATAAAAATTTGAAATTTTATTTTAAAATTTTTATTTAAATTATTTATATTCATTAATATTCACAAATTTATTGTTATAAATTTAATTATTTATATGCTTTGTATAACTGCAAATGCTGGCACAAAGTAATTCAATATTAATTTTATATCTATTTATTTATTTATTAATAATGATTAATTTTATATATTGAGTTTAATATAATTTCTTTAAATTAACTTATAAATTAGAATTTCAAACATACAAATTAGAAACGATAAATTTTTAACTGAATTAAAACTTATTAAATTTAATTTTAACATCTTTTTTTTATGTAAAGAAAAAATTTTTAATAGACTAAAATTTCTAATTAAGAAAAAAAGTATTTATTTTTTAATTATGAATTTAAGGACTGAAAATTAGTCTATTTCTTAAAATTTTATCATTTAACTAATTAAATATTAAATAACATTAAAGTTTTTTAAATAGAATCCTGCCTCAACGGTACCTCCCTTAGAATATTTTATACGGGTACATTAATGACATACCTTGTAAGAGAAATGATCAATATTTTGCAGTATACACTTTAAAATTTCTGCGTTTAATAATATTTTTTAGATAGAATCCTGCCCCAACGGTACCTCCCTTAAAATATTTCATACGGGTACATTGATGACATACCTTGTAAGAGAAATGATCAATATTTTGCAGTATACACTTCAAAATTTCTTCGTTTAAAAATATTTTTCAGATAGAATCCTGCCATAACGGTACCCACCTTGGAATATTTTATACGGGTACATTAATGACATACCTTGTAAGAGGAATGATCAATATTTTGCCGTATTCACTTTAAAATTTCTTTGTTTAATGATATTTTTAAGATAGAATCCTGCCCCAACGGTACCTACCTTAAAATATTTTTTACGGGTACATTGATGATATACCTTGTAAGAGTAATGATCAATATTTTGCAGTATACACTCCAAAATTTCTGCGTTTAATAATATTTTTTAGATAGAATCCTGCCCCAACGGTACCTCCCTTAGAATATTTCATACGGGTACATTGATGACATACCTTGTAAGAGAAATGATCAATATTTTGCAGTATACACTTCAAAATTTCTTCGTTTAAAAATATTTTTCAGATAGAATCCTGCCCCAACGGTACCTACTTTAGAATATTCCATACAGGTACATTGATGACATACCTTGTAAGAGAAATGATTAATATTCTATATATATATGTATATTCATATTATAATAATCATAATTAATAATAATAATAATAATAATAATAATAATGATAATAACAATAATAATGATAATAATGAGTCTATTAATATTAATAAAATAATTAAAATATAGAAAATAATGATACATAAAATTAAAAATTTTTTTATATTATAAATTTTTTATACTAAAATTTTTTTTTTTCAACCAATGGATATTTCATTATTATTAAATTGAATTTTTTAATTATTCATTTTCAATCATATATGTGTTCTTGATAAATAAATATTTTATAATTAATGGGTTTGTATATATATATATATACTATTCAACTTAATCACATAAATTTAGATTAAAAAAAAAAAAAATTATTAGTTATTTAACTAAAATAGTTAAAATAAGTAAAATTTCATTTTGATAGTTAATTTAATAATATTTAATAAACTTATAAAAATAATAATGAAATTAAGATTAAATTTATTTTTAATAATTTTTTTTTTTTTTAATAGATATTTATCATTATATTATATAAATATTTTTAAATTTATAAATAAAATTCATTTATAAAATAAATAAATAATAAATTACAAATCTTTCTGACAAGTTATGTCATTAATGTACCCGTATAGAATATTCTAAGGTTGGTACCGTTGAGGCAGGATTCTATCTAAAAAACATTATTGAACTAAAAAATTTTGAAGTGTATACTGCAAAGTATTGATCATATCTCTTACAAGGTATGTCATTAATGTACCTGTATTAAATATTTTAAGGTAGGTACCGTTGGGGCAGGATTCTATCTGAGAAATATTAGTTAACGAAGAAATTTTACAGTGTATACTGCAAAATATTGATCATTTTTCTAAAAAGTATGTCATTAGTGTAATTGAATTTTATTTATTTTAATAAATATAAAAAAAAATTAATTTTTTCATTCATTTAATTTAATTCATTAAATAAATTATAAAATTTATATTTAATAAATATATATTTAATTATAAAAGGTTTTAAATTAAATTTAACTTAAAATTTTTATACAATCTCATAAATCAAAATAAATATTGATATAAATAAAAATATTAAATTTAAATTATTAATGTTGAATTTTTTAAAATTAATAGATTTTAAATTTAAATTTATTAAATAAGAATGTATTTTAGAAATATAGTGAATAATTTGTCTGTAAAATAATAAATTTAGTGAAGAAATTATTATTATAAATATGAGTAAATAAATTGATCTTATATTCAAATAGTTATTTATAAATATTTATTTTTTAATAAATCCAGTGGAAGAAGAAATTATTGCTAATAATAAAATTGATAATAAAAAATAAAATATAGAATGAGAAAATTTTATATTTTTTATTTCAAAAGTGAAATTTAAATCAAAAATGTAAAAATATGTATACATATTTAAAGTCATAAAATTATGAAAGAAAAAAAAAAATTATTTAAATTCTTTCATTACAAAATATAAATATTGATATTCAAAATACTTGAATTTTTAAAGAAAAAGATATAATAATTTTAAAAGAAAATTTATTAATTCTTATTGAAGGAGTTTAAATTAAATTATAAATAACTATTAAAAAGTAAATTTCTCTTATGTTAATGAAAAAAATTATTAAAGGAATAAATTTTTGTACTGAAGAATTTAAATAAAAACAATTCAATTTAAATATCCATTTATTTTGATATCTTACACATAAAAAAGAGAAAGGCCTAACTTAATTATTATTCTTATTATTAAAAGTTATAATATTTCTTTATTAAAAAAATTTAAATTGATTATGAACAATGATACGAATAAAAAATTAATGAGAATTAAATAATTGAATTAAAAAATAATTAATAAAAGTTTCTATATTTATTTAATTAAATATATAACTAGAAAGAATAAAACATCATAAATTTAATTCTATTACTATTGATATGAAAAAATATGATTTAGAAAAAAAAATTAGAAAATTGGAAAAAAAAATTATAGGAAGAGGAAAATAATAATATCTAAAAATTTAATGTAAAGCCTGAATAAGGGATTATTTTGATAGAATAACATATTTTATTATTAATTAGTTAATTTTATTATTAATTAAAACCACAATAGAGGTTAATTATTTTTAATAATTTTATTAAAATTTAATTTTTAATTAATAATGTAGCTAATTAAAGCAAATAAATTGTAAATTTATTGATAAATTTTATTTCATTATTATTTTATATAAAATTGTTTTATACAGTTAAATTTTTGAAATTTAAGAAAATAATTTTTTTTATTTTATATATTAATTAAAATATTGAGATATTTGAGTTTCTTATTTATTACATAAATTTTAAATTATTTATGTTTTTGAATCTAAATTAATATAAAAATAATTTATTTAAATTTGCAATTTAATATTTAAAATAAATTATTAGATATTTTAAAATAAATGGATAATATTTATCAAAATTTTAAGTCGAAATTCAAACCTAATTTTTTTTAATTTATTCATTCATTTAAGTAAAGCCCCTTCAAATTATTCTATATATAATCCTTATATTAAAATAAAAAAAACAAAATTAACTAATGAAATTAAATAATTATAATTTAAAAATTTATCAATAAAAATGGGAGTACAATTGCAATTTCAATATCAAAAATTAAAAAAAAAATTGAAATTAAATACAATTGTGAACAAAAGAGTAGTCGATTATCCGAAATTAAATCAAAGCCACATTTAAATTCTAATATTTTTTTACGTTCTTTGAATATTTTTTTTGATAAAATAAAATTTAATCTTAATATAATTATGATAATTAGAATAATTAAAAATGAAAACAAAATTTTTTCTTTTATTATTTAGATTAAATTTTGAACTATTTGATTAGAAAGAAAATATTTTAATTTATATTATCTTAATTCAATTAATAAGAGGAAAAATTAACTAAAATATATTAAAATAATTAAACTACATCAATGAAATATTAGTATCAAGCAGCAGCCTCAAAACCAAAATGATGGATTCTTAAAAGATTTTTTATATTTAATCAAAGAAAATTAATTAATAAAAAAATTGTTTTAATTAATACATTAAATCCATGAAATCCTGTAGATATAAAAAAAATTAAACCGTATACTGAATCTCTACAAGTAAAATAAGCAGATGAGTACTCTTTTAATTAAAATAAAGAAAAAATTACCCCTAGAAAAATAGTAATAATTAATCTTAATTTTCTTTGCTTAAAATTTATATTAATTAATAAATGATGGCATCATGTAATACAAATCCCTAAAGATAAAAGGATAATTGTATTTAACAAAGGAATTCTATAAGAACTAAATATTATAATATTTTAAGGAGGTCAATTTTATCTAATATCAATTCTTGGAGATAAAAATATATGAAAATAACATTAAATAGATCTAATAAAAAAAAAAATTTCAGAAATAATAAATAAAATTATTCCTAATTTTAATATTCTTAATACTTTAAATGTATGATAACCTTGATATATATTTTTTTTTGAACTACATCTCGTCATCACTGGTATGAAATGATAATAGATAAAATTAAACTTAAAAAAATTAATTTATATTCTATAAAATTAAATCAATACACATATCTTATTATTGAATAAAAAATTAAAAATAATATTAAAATATGTTAAAGCCTTAAAGTGACTAAGTGAAAAGGTTGGAATAAAATTTTTTTTATGATTTGATTCCCTTATATATAAAACTCTTAATACTGAAAATACATAAGCTTTAATTATTGAAAAACTTAATCCTAAAATAACTAATAATCTTTGTCTTATTAATATGATAATTAATATTATTATTCCTAATAAGGATTTAGTTGAAAAAATTAAGGTTATTAATAAATGTCCAGCAATTATATTAGCTGATAGCCGTACTCTTGATGTTCCAAATCGAATAATATTTCTTGAGGATTCTACAATTACTATAAAAGGTATTAAAATATTTGGATTTCCTTGAGCAACTAAATGAATAAATATATGATTAGTATTTTTAACTCATCCAATAAATATAAAAGATAATCATAATTTTGATGATAATAATATTCTTATTTCTAAGTGTCTTGATCTTGTAAAAATATAAGAAAATATTTCTATAAAGTTATTTAATAAAATTATTATAAATAATCTAATTAAAATTAATAAATTTATTAAATTTAATTTCTTATTTAATAAGATTTTGAATTGATTATTTGAAATATTAATTACATTATTTAGTGCTAAATTCATTCAAGAAGGGTTAAATCAATAAATTATAGGGATTAATAAAAAAATATTAATTCTTTTTATTTAATTATATGAGTAATTTATAGATGAAGAAGGGTCAAAAATTAAAAATAAATTATTTATCATTTATTAAAAAAAATAATTTTAGAATGTTTTTTCCTATTATTATTATTAATAGTATTAGAATTAATAATATAAAAAATATTAATTATTATTATAGCAAATAAATTTAAAAAGTATAAATTCAATGGTAATCATGTTATTAGTCTTATTAGAGAAATTAAAAATTATTAAATTAAATAATAATTTAAATTTGACAAATTTATGTTATAAGATTAACTAAATTTTTATTTCATTTGGTATCCTCATTTTAAAGAACTGATTTTTTAAATAACAGATAGTTAATATTTACTTCAAATAAAATATTAATTATTATTAATTTAATTTATAAAATTTTTAAATGTATTTGATTCTAATACAATTGGTATAAATCTATGATTAACTCTACAAATTTCAGAACATTGACCGTAAAATAATCCTGGACAATTTAAATTTATTCTTATTTGATTTAATCCTCCTGTGATTGCATCTACTTTTATCTCATATCTCGGAACAGTAAATGAATATATTACATTTATCGATCTAATTATAAATCGTAAATTTAAATTTATTGGAACAATTAATAAATTATCAACATCTAATAATCAAAAATTAAAATTTTCTATATTAGAAATTATAATTAAATCAAATATTAAATCTTTGAAATCTGGGTATTCATATGATCAATATCATTAATGACCTTAAATTTTAATTAATAAGTATGGATTAAAAATTTCATCTCTTATTATAAAATTTTAGAAGATGGAATAGCTAAAAAAAAAAAAAATTAGAACCATAGTTCAAATCATTTTAATTAAATGACCTTTAAATATAAATTTATTTAAAAATTTATTTAATAATATAAAAATTGATGTATACATAATTATAATTATAATTATTACAATAATAATTATTGCATGATTATGAAATATAAATTAATTTTTTATAATAAAAGAATTAGAATCTTGAAATATAATGTTTGCTCATGAAGAAATTATTTTAAAATTTATTAAAAATTTTATAACTTCTAGAAATAAAATGATTTATGTTATTAAATCTTAAATTTATTGCACTAATCTGCCATATTAGGAATTTAATTTAATGAAACAGAAATTTTTGGGATTTCATAAAAAGAATGAGATCTAGGAGGTTGAGAAAACATTTAATCAATTGAATTATTAGAAATTTTTATAAATAATATTAAACGTATTTTTATATATCTTCCTAAGATAATGTAAAAAAAATATCATTGTTCTAATTAATAAAATAAAGATCCAATTGAGGAAATTATATTTTAACATACATATGAATCAGGATAGTCTCTATTTCGTCGTGGGACTCCACTTATGCCTAAAAAATGTTGGGAAAAAAAAAATTATATTTACTTCTAAGAATATCTAAAAAAATTGAATTTTTAATATTATTTTATTTATTAAAACTCCAAAAATCAATGAATATCAATAAAAAAATCTCATAAAATATGAAAATACTGCTTCTATAGATAAAACATAATAAAAATGAGCTACTACATAATAAGTATCATGTAAAACAATATCAATAGAAGATTTAGAAAGTATAATTCCTGTTAATACTATTAAAGTAAACAAGAAAATAAATCCTAATAACCATAAATTTGTAATATTTAATTTAGGTTTTATTCCATTTAATGATGCCAATTATCTAAAAATTTTAATTTCAGTAGAAATAGCAATAATTATTGTTGCAGAAGTCAAATATTCTCGTGTATCTACATTCAGCCCAATAGTAAATATATGATGAGCTCAAACAATAAAACCTAATATTTTAATAAAGATTATAGCATAAATTATTCCTATAATACCAAATACTTTTTTTTTATTCTTTCATTACAAATTATATGAGAAATTAAACCAAATCCTGGTAAAATTAAAATATAAACTCCTAGATGACCAAGAATCAAAATAAATGTCGATATAATACTGGATCTCCCCCTCCAACTGGATCGAAAAGAGAAGTATTGAGATAACGATTAAATAATAATATAGTAATTGCCCCTGCTAAAACAGGAAGAGATAATAATAATAATAAAACTGCTGTTAATAATATTGCTCAAGCAAATAAAGGTGATATTTCTAATTTAAAAATTTTTATATTTAAAATTGTTGAAATAAAATTAATTGATCCTATAATAAATGAAGCTCCTGTAATATGTGAAGAAAAAAATGATAAATCTACTGATGGACCTATATGAAATAAATTAGAAGATAAAGGAGGATAAACAGTTCAACCTGTTCCTGTTCCAGATCCAACAAATATTTTAGATCTTAATAGTATAATTCTTGGAGGAAGTAATCAAACTCTCATATTATTTATTCGAGAGAAAGCTATATCAGGAATTCCTATAATTATAGGAATTAAATAACTTCCAAATCCTCTTATTATAACAGGTATAACAAAAAAAAAAAAATTATAATAAATGCATGAGCTGTAAATAAAGAATTATAAATTTGATCATTTCTAATTGAAGATCCAGGATTCCCCAATTCTAATCGAACTAAAATTCTTAGTCTTAAACCTACAATTCCAGATTATATCCTAAAAAAAAAATATAATATTTCAATATTTTTATAATTAGTAGAAAATATTCATGTTTTCATTTATTCATATAGTTTAAATTTTCAAAACATTATATTTTTAATATAAAAATAAAATTAATTTTTATAAATATTTAAAAATATAAATATTTTCACAATATTTTTATCATTAAATTTTAAAATGAACTATTTGAATTTAAATTATTATTATTAAAAAAATGAAAAATCTAATTATCATTAATAAATATGTTATTTAACTATTAAAATAAATTTAAAAATTAATAAATTTTGAAATTTTAACAATTAAGTTTTCAAAGATAAAATTAATCACTCCTTTATCAATTCAAAAATAATATTTTTTTATTTTTTTCAATTAAAAAAAAATTTAAATAAAAATTAAAATAACATTACAATATATTTTTCCAAAAAAAAATATTGTAAAATTATTTTTGACATGTTTAAATTAAAATAAATCGAATCTTAAAATTATTTAAATCCAACATAAAAATAAAACTTTAATTTTCTTAAATATTAATAAATGAATTTCTTCAATATTCATAAAAATTACTATAAAAAAATATTTTTTAAATACAATTGAATTAAGTATTAAAATTTTCATAGAAAAATTTATAATTTTAGTATCATTACAATTAAAATAATTTACACTGTTAGAATAACTATATTGTTAGAATTAAATTTTATTAATTTATTATTTCATTTTTCATGAAAACAGTATAAAAAAAAAAAAAATATTATAACATGCTCTAAAAAATGTTCTTAAAATTAAAATTATCATTATTATTTTTCTTCATCTTCAAATAATTATAACAATTATGATTCCTCTTAATGAATTCAAAAAAATTGGTAAAGCTATATTATTTATACATAATGGAAATCAAAACACTATTATTTATGTTATAACATACACTATTTCTTTATTTATTATTATATTTTGACTTTAAGATCATTAATAAAAATAATTTACTAAAACAAATATTCTTGATGAACATAACCCATGAGAAATTATTATTAATTCACCATAATACCCTTGAATTTTTATTAAAAATAATCCAATTAATATTATTTTTATATGGACGACAGATGAATGAGCAACAATAATTTTCATAACATAATGTTAAAGACATAAAAATCTTGAAAATTTTATTCAAAAAAATCTTAAAATTAAAATTTAATCATAAAAAATTAAAAAATCAAGAGTCATTATTACAATTATTCGATACAATCCGTATCCTCCTAATTTTTATATAATTCCTGCTAAAATTATAAAACCAATAACAGGAGCTTCTACATGAGCTTTAGGTTATCAATTATAGAATAAAAATATAGGTAATTTTACTAAAAATGCTCTCAATATTGAAAAAAAAATTATTATTTAAAATTTATTTAATAAAATAATTTCTGAAAATATATAAAATCTTATTGAATTAAATATTTAAAAAAAAATTAATAACAAAATTAATAAAGGAAGAAAAAAAATTATGTACAAAATAATATATATAAAGATGCTTTAAGTCGTTCAGGTTGGTATCCTTATCCTATAATTAATAAAAAAGTAGGAATAAGACTAAATATAGATATAAAATAAAATATAAATAAATTAAGTAATGTAAATCTTATTGATAAAACTCACATTAAAATATTTATCAAAAATAAATTAATTAATTTATTAAAATTATTTTTTCTCACTATAATTACTAATTTTATTAATAGTAATGTCAATATAATTATTATCAATCTTATTTTATTAATTACAAAATTAGGAGAAATTTACATAAAATAATTGTTATAATTAAATAATAAAATATTAATAAATTAAAACATAAAAATTGAAATTCTCGAAATTAAATGTATGTCAATATAAAAAAAATTATAAGTTAGAATTAATTTGATTAAATAAATTAGAAATTTTATTATAAATTTATTTATAAGAATTTAAATCTGTCTCTTTCTTTATTTCAAATTTATAATAATAATAAAGTAAAACCTTAAACTCTTTAACAAACAACAAGAATGTTATAAAATAATGCTAAATTTAAAAGATTTATTGTGTTTACTATTAATATTAAAAATATTAATAATCTTAATATTAAAAATTCTAATCTCATTAAATGTAATTTTAAATTTTTATATAAGCAAGAAAATAGTAACAATAAAATAATAAATATAAAAAGATATAAATGATAATTTTAAAAAATAATTAAAAAAAAAACAAATTAATCATTAATCTCCAAAATTGATATTTTAAGATTAAACTATTTTAAAATAATTATAAATTTAAGTTTAATATGAATTTTGTAAATTGAATTGATAAATTTTAATTTCGTACAATAAAACAATCAAATTTCTAATCAATATATTTATAATAAATTTATTTTTATTAACTTTGATTTTATTAATTTATGATTTCTCACCTTCTTATTATAAAATATTTTATCCTGTAATTTTAGGATTAATTTTTCTATTATACAATATTATATGTTTATTAAATTTATCAGTTTTCAATAGAAATAATAGATGATCATACATTAGATTTTTGAATATTAAAGAAGAAATAATAATTTTATTTTTATATTTTACTAGACTTATTAATAATATAAATACTTCAATAAAAAAAATTTTTCTTAAAAATTTTATTATTAAATCAATAATTATATCATTATTTATTATCATTATGATTTAAAATGATAATAAATTTTAAATTCAATACTATAGTTTTAACGAAATTTTCAGAGTTCTTATATTGAATAAATTAAATTTAATTGATAAAAATTCAATATATATATTAACAATATAAATTTAAATTCATTAATTTCTATTATTAATATTTTAATTGTTCCAAGATTAAGTGTAAAATAAATTATTCTAAATAAATTTACTTTACGTAAAATATATTAAATGAAGAAATCAAATTTAAAATTAAATAAATAATAAAAAATAATTAATTCATTAATTGTAATTTTACCTACTCCTTTAAATATTACTATGATATAAAATTTTGGTTCATTATTAAAATTTGTTTTATTATTTAATTAATTACAGGATTATTACTATCTTTACATTATTGCCCTGATATTTAATTAACATTAAATAGAATTATTTATATTATACAAGATGTAAATTATGAGTGATTTTTCCGATTATGCCATATGAATGGGGCTTCAATATTTTTAATTTGTTTGTTTATTTATATTAGACGTGGAATTTATTATAATTCATTCTCCTTATATAAAACTTGAAATTCAGGAATTTTTATTTTTTAATTACTATAATAACAGCTTTTTAAGGTTACGTATTACCATGAGGACAAATATTTTTTTGAGGAGCAACAGTAATTTCAGTTATCCTTTACATTGGAAATTCTTTAGTTTTATGGTTATGAGGAGGGTTTCCAATTAATAATGCTACATTAAATCGATTTTATTCATTTTATTTTATCATACCATTTGTAGTGTAAGCTTTAGTTATTCTCCATTTAATATTTCTTAATAAAACTTGTTCTTATAATCCTTTAGGATTAAATAGAAATTTTTATAAAATTTCTCTTAATCCTTATTTTTCAGTTAAAAATATTTGAGAATTTATTTTATTTTTTAATATTTTTTTATTACTTTGTTTATCAATACCTCATGGATTATCAGATCCTAAAAATTACAATAAAGCTAACCCTATAATTACTCCCATTCATATCTAACCTAAATGTTATTTTTTATTTGCTTATGCAATTTTTCGTTTTATTTCTAACAAATTAGGAGAAGTTTTTGCTTTCATATTATTAATTTTAATTTAATTAATTATACCATCGAATTTTAAATATGAAATTAAATTATTTAGATATAATTTTTTATATCAAATTTTATTTTAAAATCTTGTTGGATTATTCATTATCTTTACTTAATTGGAAGCCCGTCCAGTTGAAAATCCCTATATTTTTTTCGGACAAATTTCATCATTTTTTTTTTTTATATTTTTATATATGTTTTTATATTTCTAAAAAATCTGATTTATATTAAAATAAATAATTTTTTAGTTTTTCAAATTGTATGATTTGAATACATATGTAAAAAATTAATTTTTCTAATAATTTAAAATATTAATCAATAAAATAAATATTATAAAATTTAATCTTACAGGTAAATAACTTATTTAAGTCAAATATATCGAATTATCATATCAAAATCAAGGAAATGTTCCTCGAATTCAAATTACTAACAATACAATTATTAAAAAAATTAAATGAAATTTTATTTTAAATAAATTTCCTCCTATAAATATGAATATAAATAATATTATTATAAATATAGTCATCCCGTATTCTGCAATAAAAATTAATGCAAATCTTCCTCTTATATATTCAATGTTAAATCCTGATACTAATTCTGATTCTCCTTCAGAAAAATCGAAAAGTGTTCGATTCAATTTTGCTATTAGTCTAACAAAAAAAATTAATATTAATTAAAAAGTAAAAAAAAAATCAAGAATATTTCTGTTAATTTATTAAATTAGATAATTCAATTATTTTTCTCAATAATAAAATTGATAGAATTATTAATATTATTCTTACTTCATGAAAAATAGTTTGAGCAATTCTTCGAAACCCTCCTAACGATGAATAAATTCAATTAGATGATCATCCTCCAATTATTAAAGGATTGACTCTTAAACATATAAAACATAAAATTAAAATTAAATTTATTTTACTTAAAATTATTATATTTAAGTAAGAAATTAAATTTTATAGAACTAATATCAAAAATATTCTAAATAAAGGACTAATTAAATAGAATAAATAATTAGATTCAAAAATTAATAGGATTTCTTTATTAAATAATTTAATTGCATCACTAAAAGGTTAGAATAACCCTACTTTACCAACTTTATTTGGACCTTTTCGAATTTAAATATATCCTAAAACTTTACGTTCTAATAATGTAATTAAAGCTTCTCTCATTAAAACTATTAAAATTATATTTAATCTTCTAATAAAAAAATTTTAATATATATATATGTGTATAATTATTATTTAAGAAACATTTTTATTAATAAATTTTTAATTTATTACACTTATCTGTTAAAATAATTATTTTTATTTAAAAATAAATTAATTATAAAAAAAATAAAGTTCTTTTGTACAAATATTATTTAAAATTATAAAGATAGAATCCAATCTGGCTCACACCGATTTAAACTCAAATCATGTGAGATTTTGAAAGTCGAACAGACCTAATATAATTATTTTTTCATTAATATTTACTCTTAATTTAACATCAAGGTCGAAATTTTTTTTACCAATATGATTTTATGTTAAAAATAACGCTGTTATCCCTAAGGTAATTAATAATAATTATTATAATTAAATTCTTAAATATTATTTATTTATAATAAATTTAAGAAAAATTTATTTAAATTTTTTTATACATCCAATACAATATTTTTAATTTATAAAAATTGTTATTTATTGATTATGAATTAATTATATAAAATTCTATGGGGTCTTTTCATTTTTCATAAATATTCAAGATTTTTCACTTAAATATAAAATTTTATTATTTAATTTCATAAAGATTTCATTTCATTTATTTCATCATTCTAGTCTTTGTTAAAAAGCTAAGTAATTATGCTACCTTAGTACAAAAATGCAGCTATTTAAAAAAATTTTTATGGAGCAGAAATTATTTATTATTATTGATACAAAAACTATTTTTCATTAAACAAATAAATAATAATTATCGCCAAATTTATTCAATTAATTTTTAAATTTTATAATTTTCTAATCCAATTTTTACTAATTTAATCATAATTAATTTAATTTTTTTATCAAATTTAATAATTTCATAGATATTAAAATATAACTTAAATAATTTATATCAAATAAATTTATTATTATAAATTATAAGGAAATGAAAATTTTTAATTATATCTTTCAAATTAATTTGTTTTTATAATTATTAAAATAGTTTTTAAGCTCATCCCTAAAAATTTTTTTAAAAAAAATGTATTCGGAATTTTTAATTGATTTAAATTATAGTTTTAAACTCAATTTAATTAAATTATAAAATAATTAAATATAAATAATTATTAATAACATATGATTTTTATAAAAATATTCAAAATAATTTTTAATAATTTTTATACTTATTTAATTTAATTATTTAAAAAAAAAAAAATTAATTGTTCAATTAAAATTAACCCTGATACAGAAGGTAAAAAATAATAAATTTATAATTTATTTAATTAAGTTCATTTTCTTTCTAAATACTCAAAATAATAAATTATTTAATTTTTAATAAATGAATCACCTACATATTCATTATAAATTTAAAAAAAAATAAAATTATTAATCTTTAAAATTTATTTGATTAATTTTTTTGAAATAATACATTAAAATGATTTTTATTAGCAAAACAAATGTTAAAAATTTAACTATATGTCTATTACTGAATACACTTTTCAGTATATTTACTCTGTTTTGACTTATTCTGTATAATTTTTAAAAGTGACAGGCTATCTGTACATATTTAAAATTAAATTCAGGAAAAATAATTTTTTTTTTTACTTTTAAATCTAATATTGGAATAATAATTTTATTAATTTGAATGAATTAAATTTATTGTATTTCATTTATATTCTTATATATAATCACATATTAATTGATAATTTTATTTTATAAATATTTTAATTATTAAATTTTTAAAAAATAATTTTATAACAAACATACATAAATTTTATAATATAATCTTATTTTATTGTGAAATATCAAATTAAATACCAAAATCACCTAATAAATTAAAATACCGTCAGAATTTTAAATTTTTATTTTTTAAAAATTAATAATTTATATAATTGTTTTTTAATTAAAATGTAAGGGTATATAATTCTGTTTTTTATTATATTTTAATAATTATCTTTATTAAATTTAATAAAAATAATTTTTCATAAGAATTTTAAATTTTATCTTAAAATTTTTATTTAAATAATTTATATAAATAAGTATTTATAAATCTATCGTTATAAATTTACTCATGTATATGCTTTGTATAACTGCAAATGCTGGCACAAAGTAATTTCATATTAATTTTATATCTATTCATTAATTTGATAATAATTAATAATTTTATATATTAAGTTTAATATAAATTATTTAAATTTTTTTATATCATTAAATTTTATACATACAAATTATAAACAATAAATTTTCAACTAAATTAAAATTTATCACATTTAATAGTGATAATTTTTTTTTTTATGTAAAAAAAAAAAATTTGATGAACTAAAATTTTTATTCAAGAAAAAAAATGTATTTATTCTGAAATCATGAATTTTTAGACTAAAAATTAGTCTATTTCTCGAAATTTTATTATTTAACTAATCAAAAATTTAATAACATAAAAATTTTTTAAATAGAATTCTGCCTCAACGGTACCTACCTTAGAATGTTTTATACTGGTACATTAATGACATACCTTGTACGAGAAATGATCAATATTTCATATATATATATATATTTATATCATAATAATAATAATTAATAATAATGATAATAATAATAATAATAATAATGATAATAACAATAATAATAATAATAATAAATCTATTAATATTTATAAAATTATTAAAATATAGAAAATAATAATAAATAAATTTTAAGATTTCTTTCTATTATAAATGTTTTATACTAGAAATTTTTTTTTTAACAAATAGATATTTAATCATTATTAAATTGAATTTTTAAATTATTTATTTTTAGTTATATTTGTGTTTTTGATAAATGAATATTTTATAATTTAAAAATTTATTTATATGTATACTATTTAACGTAATCACATGAATTTAGATTAAAAAAAAAAGAAAATTAATAGTAATTTAACTTAAACAGTTAAAATCAATAAAATTTTATTTTAAAAGTAAATTTAATAATATTCAGTGAATTTATGAAAATAAGAATAATATTTAAATTAAATTTATTTTTAATAATTTATCTTCTGAAAAGTAGATATTCATTATTATATTATATTTATTTATTTATTTATTTATTTATAAATTTACGGGACCAAGTCCCATTACATATAATTGTATAACTTAAACAATAAAGTAATGTAAGGCGAGAGATCAATATTAAAATAAGTGCTATGATGGACAGTGCTCGGGTATCGCAGTATGAATAGTACAAAACAGTCAACATAATATACCACTGTCATCAGGCAACATAAAAACGCCATTTCAATAGAGAAAATGAAAAATGACAACTTAAAATTATAAATTAAAAAACAAAAAAAAAAAAAAAAAAAAAATTATAAATTATAAATTATAAATTAATACGTAGTAATCACAGCTCTGGGCCGCTACATAAATTTTAGCATAAGTGGGGCGATAAATGACTTGAACCGGTAAACATTATCGAACACACCGAGGTCACAGCCTAATGACGCGATATAGTTCCATACTCTTCTCAGTCTTGCAGTAGGTGTGAAAAATGAAAAATTGTTAGCGTAGGTACGCTCAACGACCGGCGCATAGTGTCTCAAATTATATGGGATTGATCTTGCGGCGAAGAGACATGTCAGATTGGGGCAATTAACGAGGTTGCGTGCAATTTTATAAATAAAACAACAGTCAATGAGATCATGACCAGACTTTATAGAACACACATTCAACATTGACGCAATAGCAGTGTAGTCATGACTCAGATACGACATCGGACACCGTAACTTATAAGACATGAATCTTAAAAAACGATGATTGACTCTTTCCAAGACTTCTACACGATTTTGGTAATGGGGGGTCCATACGACCGAACAGTAATTTACAATAGGCAGAACCAACGTTTTGTATAAGTAAATCAGCGTCCTGGGGTCCCTGAAGTCGGACGTATTTCTAATCAAGAAATCCAAACTATTGTAAGCCCTAGACGTGACCTTAACCAAGTGCTCGTCAAAAGAGAGCTTGTCATTCAGGGTTACACCCAGATCGCCGATAGACTTAACTGTATTTATAACACTACCATTGAAGTTGTAATCGTAAACAAATGGGTCTCTATGTTTACAAAATCTAACAATATTGCACTTGCGTATATTCAACGGCAAATTATTAATTAAAGCCCATTTATTGAAAGAGTTTAGATCATATTGAAGTCTGAAAGAGTCAAATGGTGACTTAATTGTGGTAAATAGCTTAACGTCGTCTGCGTAAATCAAAAACTGTGCAAAGCTCAAGTAGCGGGGTAAGTCATTTATGAATAAAACAAACAGTATTGGGCCAATATGTGAGCCCTGCGGGATGCCAGACAGCGCCTCAATGGGTCCGGACAAAGCATCACGGTAACGAACAAACTGAACCCTACCCATAAGGTACGACGAGAGCCACGCATGCAACCTGCCCCTGATCCCGAGGTTCCACAGCTTGCAGAGCAAAAGCTCATGGTTAATCTTATCGAAGGCCTTAGAAAAATCCGTAAATACAGCGTCAACTTGATAAGAATCATTAAGTGATCCGGAGACATAATTGACAAAAGACAAAAGATTCGTAGTGGTCGATCTAGCCCTCACGAAGCCGTGCTGCTGCTCTATGATTACAGTACTAAAGCAGTCAGAGATCCTACTTGCAACTATGGCATCAAGGACCTTAGGGATCGCACTTATAACAGATATGGGTCGATAATTCAAAATATCACTCTTAATGCCTCCCTTGTGAATAGGCTGAACATACGAATCCTTCCAACAGTCAGGGAAGACACCCGTGCTAACAGATTGATTATATAACAGAACAAGTGGATCGCATAAAAACATGTGGCAATTTTTTAGAAAGGCTGAGGGGATCCCGTCGGGGCCCGGACGCACAGCGCTCTTCAAACGAGAGATAGCTCTCTCAGCATCCCCGACCTCAATATGAATGACATTCATGCGGTCGATATTATCAAAACTATAATTACAAACACAACTAGAATCACTGTACACCGAACCAAAATACTGTGCAAAAGCATTAGCAATTAAGTGGGGATCACTGAGAGAGCTACCATTAAATATCATAGTGCCCGAATCAGTTCTGTCTTTACGCAGTCCATTAACATAAGACCAAAAAGCTTTAACATTACGCAACGCAGATTTTTCGACACTAATAATATAATTTTTATAACACGGCTTCGAGTGGCGCAAACACACTGCACGTAGTCTCTTAAATTCAATATAGTCATACAACTGACTCGAGGCCTTATACCTAGCATGTGCTAGCTTTTTATCCAATATAAGCTGTTTGAGCTCAGAGCTGTACCACCTCGGAAATACGCCAGAATGTGGAACACCGAAGGGAACAAAAAGATCAACACACTCATTTAAAACATTATAAAATACACTCGCATTAACGTTCACATCACCATGCACAAGACGGGCCTTCCAGTCGATCCCTGACAAATAAGATGATATAGCCGTATAGTCTGCTCTACCGAAGTTCCTCACAGCCGGGCCAGCCCCAACGGACACTGGCAGTTCGAGCTTCACTTCAAAGACCGCGGCAACATGATGAGCATCACTCGACAACAGCACGTCGAAGTTGTCGATCAAGCAGACAATATCGTAATTGCCGAAGAGAAGGTCCAGGGTGTAGTTTTTATGAGGGTGCACAGGAAAAAGCTGGGTCAGACCGTGGAAGGAGAATACTTCAGTTATTACAGATGCAGCACTCAATAAACTCGGCGGCACATAATCCAAAGCAGTGAAACCAAGGGGGTCAGACGCCCAGTCCAGGTTCCTCAAGTTAAAATCACCAACGTAGATCAACTCAGCATGCATGTTCGACGCCATCACTCTATCAAGATTTATAAGAGCATCACTATAAACCGCACACGACGCATCGGGGGGATGTAGGAAGCCCCAAGTATCACTGCATCAGACGAACAAAATATCTTCAGTATTATCTGGTCAATCACGTCGTCACAGTGACACAACGTTGAACGAAGACGCGAGTGAACGACGATCAGTACTCCTCCACCCCGGGATAGGCCAGTGTGTTGCGCATTACGATCCGAGCGATATACAGTATAGTCAAGCAGGCCAAGCTCCGTGTCCAGAATGCAGGGTCTGAGCCAAGTCTCAGTCAGAACAATGATGTCATATGGGGGACTGACACTACTCACACCACTCCGAAACAGACTCAGCTTCCTAGCACCCCCAATGCTCCTCACATTCTGGTAGTAGATTGTGAAGGAGGATCGTTTTTTGAACCCCTGGGACGTCCCCGTCCCCTCTTGTGCAGTGGCTCAGTGCCGCACCTAAGCACGACAGCCTGAGCTTTACGTTTTTTTATATAAATATTTTTAAATTTATAAATCAAATTTATTTAATAAATAAATAAATAATAAATTAAAAAATTTTCTAACAAGGTATGTCATCAATGTACCCGTATAGAATATTCTAAGGTTGGTACCGTTGAGGCAGGATTCTATCTAAAAAATATTATTAAACGAAGAAATTTTGAAGTGTTTACTGCAAAATATTGATCATATCTTTTACAAGGTGTCATCAATGTACCTGTATTAAATATTTTAAGGTCGGTACCGTTGGGGCAGGATTGTATCTGAAAAATATTGAACGAAAAAATTTTTTAAATGTATACAGCAAAATATTGATCATTTCTCTTACAAGGTATGTTATTAATGTAATTAAATTTTATTAATTTTAATGAATATTACAAGAATTAATTTTATTATTTATTTTATTAAATTTATTAATTAATTTATGAAATTTATATTTATTAAATATACTTAACTTTTAAAAGGTTTTAAATTTGATTTAACTTAAAATTTTTATAAAATCTCATTAATCAAAATAAATATTAATATAAATAAAAATATTAAATTCAAATTATTGATATTAAATATTTCAAAATTTTTAGATTTTAAATATAAATTTTTTAAATAAGAATATATTATAGAAAAATAATGAATGATTTGTCTGTATAATAAAAAATTAATTAAAAAAAATTATTTTTATAATTATTAGTAAATACATTGATCTTATATTAAAGTATTTATTTATTAATATTTATTTTTTTTAAATTCCAGTGAAAGGAGAAATTATTGCTAATGATAAAATTGATAATAATAAAAAATAAAATATACAATTAGAAAATTTCGTATTTCTCATTTCAAAAGTAAAATTTAAATTAAAAATTTTAAAATATATATACATATATAAAGTCATAAAATTATGTAAAAAAAAATTATTTAAATTCTTTAATTAAAAAATATGAATATAAAAATAAAAAATACTTGAATTTTCAAAGAAAAAGATATAATAATGTTGAAAGAATATTTATTAATTCTTATTAAAAAAATTGAAATTAAATTATTTATAACTATTAAAAAGTGAATTTTTCTATTATTAATCAATAAAATTAGTAAAGGAATAAATTTTTGTACTGAAGAATTTAAATACACAAAATTCAATTTATATATTTATTTATTTTTATATATTACACATAAATAGGAGGAAGGCCTATTTTAATTATTATTTTTATTATTAAAAATAAAATTTTTTTTTTAAGCAGTTTAAATTAATTATAAACAATAATGAAAATAGAAATAAATAAGAATTATATGATTAAATTAGAAAATAATGGATAAAAATTTCTATATTTATTTAATTAAATATATAAATAGAAAGAATGAAACATGATGAATTTAATTTTATTACTATTTATACAGAAAAAGATAATTTAGAAAAAAAAATTAGACAATTAGGAAAAAAAATTATAGGAATAGAAAAATAATAATATCTTAAAATTAAATGGGAATCACAAATAAAGGATTATTTTAATAGAATAACATATTTAAATATTAATTGATTGATTTCGTTGTTAATTAAAACTAAAATAGAGGTAAATTGTTGTTATTAATTTTATAAAACTTTAATTTTCATTTATTAATGTAGCTAATTAAAGCAAATAAATTGTAAATTTATTGATAAATTTTATTTTATTATTATTTTATATAAAATTGTTTTATACATTAAAATTTTTAAAATTTAAGAAAATAATTTATTTTATTTAATATATTAATTAAGATATTAAGATATTTAAATTTCTTATTTATTATATAAATATCAAATTATTTTTATCTTTGAATCTAAATTATTATAAAAATAATTTATTCAAATTTGCAATTCAATATTTTTAATAAATTATTATATATTTTAAAATAAATGGATAATATTTATTAAAATTTTAAGTTGAAATTCAAATCTAATTCTTAAGATTTATTTATTTATTTGAATCAAAGTAAAGCCCCTTTAAATTATTCTATATATAATCCTAAAATTAAAATAAAAAAAAAAATTAACTAATAAAATTGAATACTTATAATTTGAAAATTCTTAAAAAAAATGGAAGTACAATTGCAATTTCAATATTAAAAATTAAAAAAATTATTGAAACTAAATAAAATTGTAAAGAAAAGAGTAGTCGATTATATGTAATTGGATTAAAGCCACATTTAAATTTTGATATTTTTTTACATTTTTTTAATATTTTTTATGATAAAATAAAATTTAATCTTAATATGATTATAATAATTAGAATAATTGAAAATGAAAATAAAATTATTTTTATTATTATTTACATTAAATTTTAAACTTTTTAATTGGAAATTAAAAATACTTATTTATATTATTTAAATTCAATTGATAAAATGAAAAATACACTAAAATATATTAAAATAATTAAACTACATTAACAAAATGTCAGTATTAAGCAGCAGCCTCAAATCCAAAATGATGGATTCTTGAAGAATTTTTTATATTCAATCGAAAAAAATTAATTAATAAAAAAATTGTTCCAATTAACACATGAAATCCATTTAATCCTGTAAATATGAAAAAAATTGATTCGTATACTGAATCTCTAAGAGTAAAATAAGCAGACAAGTACTCTTTTAATTAGAATAAAAAAAAAATCACCCCTATAAAAATAGTAATAATTAATCTTAATGTTCTTTGCTTGAAATTTATATTAATTAATGAATGATTGCATCATGTAATAGAAATTCCTTAAGATAAAAGAATAATTGTATTTAACAAAGAGATTCTATAGGGATTAAATATTATAATATTTTGAGCAGGTCAATTTTCTTTAATCTTAATTCTTGAAGTTAAAAATATATGAAAATAACATCAAATAGATCTAATAATGAAAAAAATTTCCAAAATAATAAATAAAATTATTCCTTATTTGAATCCTCTTAATACTTTGAATGTATGATAACCTTGATATATTCTTTTTTTAACTACATCTCGTCATCACTGGTATGAAATAATAATAGATAAAATTAAACTTAAAAAAATTAATTTATATTCTATAAAATTAAATCAATATACATATCTAATTATTAAATTAAAAATTTAAAATAATATCAAAATAGGTCAAGGCCTTAAGGTGACTAAGTGGAAAGGTTGGAATGATATTTTTTTCATAATTTGATTCTCTTCTATATTAAACTCTTAATACTAAAAATACATAAGCTTTAATTATTGAAACACTTAATTCTAAAATAATTATTCATCTTTGTCTTATTAATATAATAATTAATATTATTATTCTTAATGAAGAGTCGATTGGAGAAATTAAGCTTATTAATAAATGTCTAGCAATTATATCAGCTGATAGCCGTACTCTTGATGTTCCAAATCGAATAATATTTCTTGAGGATTTTACAATTACTATAAAAGGTATAAAAATATTAGGAGTTCCTTGCGGAACTAAATGAATAAATATATGATTGGTATTTTTGACTCATCTAATTAATATAAAAGATAATCATAATTTTAATAATAATGATATTTTCATTACTAAGTGTCTTGATCTAGTAAAAATACAAGGAAATATTCCTATAAAGTTATTTAATAAAATTATTATAAATAATCTAATTAAAATAAGGAAATTTATAAAATTCAATTTCATATTTAATAATATTTTAAATTAAATATTTAAAATATTAATTACATTATTCAGAGCTTAATTTATTCTAAAAGGGATGAATCAATAAATTATAGGAATAAATAAAAAAATATGAATTTTTTTTATTTAATATAATAAGTTAATCATAGATAAAAAAGGATCAAAAATTAAAAATAAATTATTTATCATTTATTTAAGAAAATAATTTTAGAATGTTTTTCCTTATTATTATGATTAATAGTATTAAAATTAATAATATAAAAAATAATAATTATCATTAAAGCAAATTAAATTTAAAAAGTATAAATTTAATGATAATCATATTATTGGTCTTATTTAAGGAATTAAAGATTATTAAATTAAATAATTATTTGAATTTGACAAATTTATGTAATAAGATTAACTAAATTTTTATTTTATTTGGTATCTTAATTTTAAAGAACTGATTTTTCAAATCACAGATAGTAAATATTACTTAAAATGAAATATTGATTATTATCAATTCAATTTATAAAATTTTTAAATGTATTTGATTCTAATACAATTGATATACATCTATGATTAACTCCACAAATTTCTGAACATTGACTGTAAAAGAATCCTGAACGATTTAAATTTATTCTAATTTGATTTAATCGTCCTGCGATTGCATCTACTTTTATCTCTCATATCGAAACAGTATATGAATGAATTACATTTATCGATTTAATTTTAAATCGTAAATTTAAATTTATAAGAACAGTTAATAAATTATCAACATCTTGTAATCGAAAAATAAAATTTTCTATATTAGAAATTATAAATGAATCCAATATTCAATCTTTGAAATCTGAGTATTTATATGATCAATATCATTAATGACCTTAAATTTTCATTGATAAGTATGGATTCGAAATTTCATCTTTTAAATATAAAATTTTTGAAGATGGAATAGCTTAGAAAAAAAAAAAAGGACTATAGTTCAAATAATTTCAATTACATGACCTTTAAATATAAATTTATTTGAAAATTTATTTTATAATATGAACATTAATATATACATAATTAAAATTATAATTATTACAATAATAATTATTGCATGATCATCAAAAATAATTAAATTTTTTATAATAAAAGAATCAGAATCTTAAAATATAATGTTTGCTTATAAAGAAATCAATTAAAAACTTATTTAAAATTTTATAACTTCTAAAAATAAAATAATTTATGTTATTAGATCTTAAATTCATTGCACTAATCTGCCATATTAGGAATTTAATTTAATCAAACGGAAATTTTTGAGATTTCATAACAAGAATGAGATTTAGGAGGATAAAAAAATATTCAATCAATTGAATTATTAGAAATTTTTATAAATAAAATCAAACGTATTCTTATAAATCTTTCTAAGATAATGTGAGAAAATATCAATTTTCTAATCAATGAAATTAAAGATTCAATTAAGGAAATTATATTTTAACATACATATAAATCAGGATAGTCTCTATTTCGTCGTGGTATTCCACTTAAGCCTAAAAAATGTTAGGGAAAAAAAGTTATATTTACTCCTAAGAATATTAAAAAAATTGAATTTCCTAACATTATTTTATTTATTGAAACTCCAAAAATCAATGGATATAAATAAAAAAGTTTCCGAGAAATTGCAAATACTGCTTCTATAGATAGAACATAATGAAAATAAGCTACTACATAATAAGTATCATGTAGAACAATATCAATAGAAAAATAAGAAAGTATAATTCCTGTTAATTCTCCTAAAGTGAATAAAAAAATAAATCCTTATAATCATAAATTTGTAATATTTAATTTAAGTTTTATTCCATATAATGATGCCATTTATCTAAAAATTTTAATTCCAGTAGAAATAGCAATAATTATTGTTGCAGAAGTAAAATACGCTCGTGTATCTACATCCAGCTTAATAGTAAATATATAATGAGCTTAAACAATAAAAACTAATAGTCCAATAGAGATTATAGCATAAATTATTCCTATAATACCAAATACTTTTTTTTTATTCTTTCATTACAAATTATATGAGAAATTAAACCAAATCCTGGTAAAATTAAAATATAAACTCCTAGATGACCAAAAATCAAAATAAATGTCGATATAATACTGGATCTCCCTCTCCAACTGGATCAAAAAGAGAAGTATTGAGATAACGATTAAATAATAAATCAGTAATTGCCCCTGCTAAATCAGGAAGAGATAATAATAATAAAACTGCTGTTAATAATATTGCTCAAGCAAATAAAGGTAATATTTCTAATTTGAAAATTTTTATATATAAAATTGTTGAAATAAAATAAATAGATCCTATAATAGATAAAGCTCCTGCAATATGTAAAGAAAAAATTGATAAATCTACTGATGGACCTTTATGTAATAAACTAAAAGATGAAGGAGGATAAACAGTTCAACCTGTTCCTGTTCCAGATCAAACAAATATTCTAGAATTTAATACTATAATCCTTGGAGAAAGTAATCAAAATCTTATATTATTTATTTGAGAAAAAGCTATATCAAAAATTTCTATAATTATAGAAATTATATAATTCCTAAATTCTTCTATTATAACAGGTATAACGAAAAAAAAATTATAATAAATGCATGAGCTGTAACTAAAGAATCATAAATTTGATCACTTCCAAATAAAGATCCAGGATTTCCCAATTCTAATCGAACTAAAATTCTTAGTCTAAAACCTACAATTTCAGATCATATTTCAAAGATAAAATATAATATTCCAATATTTTTATGATAAGTAGAAAATATTTATGTTTTCAGTTATTTATATAGTTTTAATTTTCAAAACATTATATTTTAAATATAAAAATAAAATTAATTTTTATAAATATTTAATAGTATAAATATTTTATAAATATTTTTATTATTAAATTTTAAAATAAACTACTAAAATTTAAATAATTATTTTTAATAAAATAAATAATCTAATTATTATAACTGAATTTATTATTTAACTATGAGAATAAATTTTAAAATTTATAAATTTTAGAATTTCAACATTTAAATTTTTAAAGATAAAATTAATTTTTCCTTTATCAATTTGAAAATAATATTTTTTATTATTTTTAATTAAAAAAAATTTAAATGAAAATTAAAATAATATTAAAAATGTATTTTTCCAAAAAAAAAATAATGTTGAATTATTTTTAACATGTTTAAATTTAGATAAATCGAATCTGAGAATAATTGAAATCAGACAAAAAAATAAAATTTTAATTTTTTTAAATTTTAATAAATAAATTTCTTTAATATTTATGAAAATTATTATAAAAAAAAACTTTTCAAATATAATCATATTAATTATTTAAATTATCATTAAAAAATTTATAATTTTAGTATCATTACAATTATAATAATTTATAAAATTTATTTTTTTATTTATTAAATTTTAAATTTATTGAATACAATATATAACTGTAAATATTGTTCTAATGATTAATATAAAATATAAGATTAAAAAAAATAATTTATAAAAATTTTTTCTAAAATTAAATCTTAAAATAAAATCTAGAAAAAAATAGCAAAACACATAAAGAAAAATGAGAAATTATTATTATTATTATAGTTATTGGCATTAAATTTATTAAAATTCCCTATAAAATAAATATCTTGATAATTATTTATCAAATAATTAATAATTCCTGAACATATAAATATTATTAATTTAGATATAGCATGAATAATTAAGTAAAAATAAGCTGAAAAATGTAATTTTATTTTATAAATTACAAGTATTAATCCTTATTGTAATAGAGTAGAATATGCAATAATTTTTTTAGATCATAATCGAAATTTGCTGATAAACCAGCTATTAATATCGTTATTATTCCAGTAATAGTAATGAAAAATAATTATATTCTATTTTTATATATTAAATTATAAAATCAAATTAAAATATAAATTACTGCCGTTACTAAAGTAGATAAATCAACTAATAATGATGCTGTAGTTGGGGCAGCTGTAGCTGCTGGAAGTCAAGAAGAAAAAGAAAATTGTGCTTTTTTAGTTAAAGCTCTAATTATAACTAAAATTAATAATATTTTATCATTGAAATTTAAATTTATAAAATTCTAAGAACCATAAATAATTATTAATCTAATAGATAATATAATCCTAATATCTCTAATTTAATTTATTAAAATTGTTAATATTTCAGAATTATAAGAATGAAAATTTTAATAATAAATTACTAGACAATAAGAAACTAATCCTTAACCGTCTCATCATAAAATTAAAGAAATTAAAGTTGGTCTTATAATTATTATTAATATAGAAATAATAAAAAAAATACTAAATAAAAAAATCTAATATTGTATAAATCATGATTTATATATTCACAACAATAAAATATAATAATTAAAGAAATTAGGAATACAGTAAATAAAAAAAATTAAGTTATTTAATCTATATAAATTAATATATCTAGTGACGAAAAATTAATAATTATTAAATTTCATTCAATAAATAAATTTCATTTTATAAATACAAATATGTGACCAAAAATAAATATTAATAATCTTATTATTAAAAAATAAATTCTTCTTGAATAGTATGAAATAATGTATTTAAAACAAATTATGAAAGTTTGATTTAACAAATCAATATTTTAATTAAATTATTAAAATTAATGAAAAAAATTGGTTTTTAAAATTAATAAATTTAAATGTAAAAGATAAAAAAATTAATATCAAATATCAAACTATATTGTGAGAATTAAATTTTATTAATTTATTATTTTATATTTCATGAAAACAGTATGGAAATAAATAAATATTATAACATGCTCTAAAAAATATTTCTAAAATGAAAATTATTATTATTTTTCTTTATCTTAAGAGAATCATAACGATTATGATTTCTCTTAATAAATTCAAAGAAATTGGTAAAGCTATAATATTTATACATAATATAAATCAAAATATTAGTAATAATGGTATAAAATACACTATTTTTTTATTTATCATTATATTTCGACTTTTAGATCGTAAATAAAAATAATTAACTAAAACAAATATTTCTGATAAACATAACCTATGAGCAATTATTATTATTAATCCACCATAATACCTTCAAATTTTTATTAAAAATAATCCAATTAATATAATTCTTATATGGACGACACATGAATAAGCAACAATAATTTTCATATTATAATGTTGAAGACATAAAAATCATGAAAATATGATTCCAAAAAATCTTAAAATTATAATTTAATTATTAAAAATTAAAAAATTAATATTTATTATTACAACTATTCGATACAATCCGTATCCTTCTAATTTTAATATAATTCCTGCTATAATTATAGAACCAATAACAGGAGCTTCTACATGAGCTTTGGGTAATCAATTATAGAATAAAAATATAGGTCATTTCGCGAGAAATTCTCTAAATATATAAAAAAAATAACTATTCATAATTTATTAAATAAAATAATTTCTAAAAATATAAGAAATCTTATTGAATCAAATATTTTTGAAAAAATGAATGATAAAATGAATGAAGAAAGAAATAAAAATTATGTATAAAATAATATTTATAAAGATGCTTTAAGTTGTTCAGTTTGGTATCCTCATCCTATAATTAATAGAATAGTAGGAATAAGACTAAATTCAGATATAAAATATAAAATAAATTAATTAATAAGTGTAAATCTTATTAATAAAACTAACATTAAAATAATTAACAAAAATAAATAAATTGATATATTGAAATTTTTTTTCTCACTATTATTACTAATTCAAATAATAGTAGTGTTAATTAAATTATTATAAATTTAATTTTATTAATTATAAAATTAAGATAAATTAATATAAAATAAATATTTTAATTAAATAATAATATATTTATAAATTGAAATATAAAAATTAAAATATTAAAAAATAAATATATATCAATATAAAAAAAATTATAAAATAAAATTAATATAATTAAATAAATTTAAAATTTTATTATGAATTCAATAATAAAAATTTTAATGTGTCTCTTTTTTATTTTAAATCAATAATAATAATAAAGTTAAATTTTAAACTCTTTTACAAACAACAAAAATTAAATGAAATAATATTAAATTCAATAGATTTATTGTGTTCACTAATAATATTAAAAATATTAAAAATCTCAATATTGAAAATTCTAATCTTTTTAAATTTAATATTAAATTTTCATATAAGCAAGAATATGAAAACAATAAAAAAATAAATATAACAAAATATAAATTATGAAAAAAAGAATAAATAGAAAAAAAAATTAATTATTTATCTTAAAAATTGATGTTTCAAAATAAAACTATTTATGAATAATTATTAATTCAAATAATACATTAATTTTAAAAATTAATTTGATAAATTTCAATGTTATATAATTGAACAATAAAATTTCTTAACAATATATTCATGATGAATTTATTTTTATTAACTTTGATTTTATTAATTATTAATTCTATACCTTCTTAGCATGAAATATTTTATCCTGTCATTTTAGGGTCAGTAATTTCTATCATACAATGTAATATGTTTATTAAATTTATCAATTTTTAATAGAAATAGTTGATGATCATACATAAGATTTTTAATCATTGTAGGCAAAATAATAATTCTATTTTTATATTTTACTAGATTTATTAATATAATAACTTTAATAAAAAAAATATTTTGTAGAAATTTTATTATTGAATCAATAATTATATTATTATTCTTCATTATTATTATTTTTAATATGTTTATAAATTTTCAATTTGGTACAATAATTGTAACCAAATTTTCAGAGTATTTATATCAAATGAATTAAATTTAATTGATTTAACTTTAATATTATTATATATATATATATATATACAATATAAATTTTAATTTATTAATTTCTATTAATTATATTTTAATTGTTTTAAAATTAATTGTAAAATAAATTATTCTAAATAAATTTACTTAACGTAAAATAAATTAAATGAAAAAATCAAATCTAAAATCAAATGAATTATTAAGAATTATTAATTCAATAATTGTAATTTTACCTACTCCTTTAAATATTCCTATGATATGAAATTTGGGTTCATTATTAGGAATTTGTTTAATCATTTAATTAATTACAGGATAATTACTATCTTTACATTATTTCTCTAATATTGAGTTATCATTTAATAGAATTATTCATATTATGCAAGATGTAAATTATGGGTGATTTTTCCGATTTTGTTATATGAATGAAGCTTCAATATTTTTAATTTGTTTGTTTATTTATATTGGACGTGGAATTTATTATAATTCATTTTCTTTATATAAAACTTGAAATTCAGGAATTTTTATTTTTTCAAATACTATAATAACAGCTTTTTTAGGTTACGTATTACCATGAGGACAAATATCTTTTTGAGGAGCAACAGTAATTACAAATTTACTTCCAGCTATCCCTTACATTAGAAATTCTTTAGTTTTATAAATATGAGGGTTTTCAATTAAGAATGCTCCATTAAATCGATTTTATTTATTTTATTTTATCATACCATTTGTAGTGGTAGCTTTAGTTATTTTCCATTTAATATTTTTTTATAAAACTTGTTCTTCTAATCCTTTAGGATTTTATTATTTTTTTATTTATATGTTTATCAATACAATATGAATTATTAGATCCTAAGAATTACAATAAAGCTAACCCTATAATTACTCCCATTCATATCTAACCTAAATGTTATTCTTTATTTGCTTATGCAATTCTTTGTTCTATTACTAACAAATTAGGAGGAGTTATTGCTTTAGTATTATCAATTTTCATTTTAATAATCATTCCATTATATTTTAAATATGAAACAAAATTATTTAAATTTTATTTTTTAAATCAAATTTTATTTTGAAATTTTGTTGGATTGTTTATTATCTTAACTTGAATAAGAGCCCGTCCAGTTGAATATCCATATATTTTTATTGGACAAATTTCATCAATTTTTTATTTTTTATATTTTTTTATATCTTTTTATATTTCTAAAAAATCTGATTTATATTTAAATAAGTTATCATTCAGTTTTTTAAACTATATGTTTTAAATACATATGTAAGAAATCAATTTTTTTAATAATTTAAAATTTTAATCAATAAAATAAATATTAAATAATTTAATCTTACAGGTAAATAACTTATTCAAGTTAAAAATATTAAATTATTATATCAAAATCAAGGAAATGTTTCTCTAATTCAAATTACTAAAAATAAAATTATTGAATAAATTAAATAATATTTTATTTTAAATAAATTTTCTCCTATAAATATAAATATAAATAAAATTATTATAAATATAATTATCCCGTATTCTGCAATAGAAATTGATGCAAATCTTCCGCTTATATATTTAATGTTAAATCCTGATACTAATTCTGATTCTCCTTCAGAAAAATCAAAAGGTGTTCGATTCATTTCTGCTCATAGTCTAACAAAAAAAATTAACATCAATTAAAAATTAAAAAAAAATCAAGAATATGTTTGTTAATTCATTAAATTTAATAATTGAATTATTTCCCTTAATAATAAAATTGATAAAATTATTAAAATTATTCTTACTTCATAAGAAATAGTTTGAGCAATTCTTCGCAACCCTTCTAACAATGGATAAATTCCATTAGATGATCATCCTCCAATTATTAAAGGATAGACTCTTAAATATGTAAATCATAAAATTAATATTAAAATTATTCCACTTAAAATTATTTTATTTAAGTAAGGAATTAAATTTTATGAAACAAATATTAAAAATATTCTTGATAAAGGACTAATTAAATAAAATAAATAATAAGATTTAAAAATTAACGAGATTTCTTTATCAAATAATTTAATTGCATCACTAAAAGGTTGAAATAACCCTATTCTATTAACTTTATTTGTACCTTCTCGAATGTGAATATATCCTAAAACTTAACGTTCTTATAATGTAATAAAAGCTACTCTTAGTAAAACTATTACAATTATATTTAATCTTCTATTAAAAAAATTTAAATATATGTATATATGTATATTTATTATTAAAAAAAATTTTTATTAATAAATTTTAAATTAATCACACTTATCTGTTAAAATAATTATTGTCATTTTTAAATAAATTTATTATTAAAAAAATTAAGTTCTTTCGTACAGAAATTTTTTCAAATCATAAAGATAGAATCTAATCTGGCTCACACCAATTTAAACTCAAATCAAGTAAGATTTTAAAAGTCGAACAGACTTAATTTGTTGATTTCTTTATTAATGATTTATCTTAATTCAACATCAAGGTCGCAATCTTTTTTACCAATATGAACTTATATAAAAAATAACGCTGTTTTCCCCAAGGTAATTTATTTTGATTATTATAATTAAATTTTTAAATATAATTTATTCATAGTAAATTAAAAAAAAATTTATTTAAATTTTTTTTTATCCCCAATATAATATTTTTAATTTATAAAAATTTTTTTTTTTGGTTATAAATTAATAAAACAAAATTATTTAGGGTCTTATCGTCTCTTATAGATATTTGAGATTTTTTACTAAAATATGAAATTTAATTATTTAATTTTAGAAAGATTTTAATTTATTTATTTCATTCTAGACTTTATTAGAAAGCCAAGTGATTATGCTTCTTCAGTACAAAAATGCAGCTATTTAAAAAAATTTTCATAAAGCGGAAATTATTTATTGTCATTAATACGAAAACTATGTTTTTATTAAACAAATAAATAATAATTATCGCCAAATTAATTAAATTAATTTTCTAAATTCCAAAATTTTTTAATTTAATTTTTACAAATTTAATTGTTTTTAATTTAATTTTTTTAATGAATTAAATAATTTTTTAGATATTAAAATATAACTTCAATAATTTTAATGTAATGAATTTATTATTATAAATTATAAAGAAATGAAAATTTTTAATTATATTTTTATAAAATTAATTTATTTTTTTAATTATTGGAATAATTTTTAAGCTTATCACTTAAAATTTTTTAAAAAAAATATATTTAAAAGTTTTAATTAATTTAAATATTATTACAAAACTAAATTAAAATTGATTATGAAATAGTTAGTTATCAATAATTATAAATAACAAATAATTTTGATTAGAATATTTGAAATAATAATTTTTAATAATTTCTTTATTTATTTAATTTAATTATTTTCAAAAAAATAAAATTAATAATTTAATTTCAATTAACCCTAATACAAAAGGTAAAAAATAATGAATTTATAATTTATCAAATTAAATTTCTTCCCTTCCTCAATACCTAAAATAATGAATTATTTAATTTTGAAAAAATAAATTACCTACATATTTATTATTAATTTTAAAAAAGTTAAAACTAAAAATCTTTTAAATTTATTCGATTCATCATTTTAAAATAATATATTTAAATAATTTTCATTAGCAAAATAAATGTTATAAATTTAACTATATGTCTAAGACTTAATACACTCTCCAGTATATTTACTCTGTTTTGACTTATTCTGAATAATTTTTAAAAGTGACAGGCTATCTGTACTTATTTAAAATTAAATTCAGGAAAAATAAATTTTTTTTTACTTTTAAATCTAATTTTAAAATAATAATTTTAATAATTTAAATGAATTTAATTTATTGTATTTTTTTTATATTCTTTTATATAATGACATATTGATTAAATTTTATTAAAAATATTTTAATTATTACATTAAAAAAAAATAATTTCATTACGGAAATACATAAATTTTATAAAATAGGTTTATTTTATTGTGAAATATCAAATTAAATAACAAAATCCCCTAATAAATTAAAATTCTGTCATAATTTTTAATTTTAATTTTTTAATAATTGATAATTTATATAATTGTTTTTAAATAAAATAGTAGGGTATATAATCCTAGTTTTTATTTTATTTTAAAAATTATCTTTATTAAATTTAATAAAAATAATTTAATATAAAAATTTGAAATTTTATTTTAAAATTTTTATTTAAACTATTTATATTAATTAATATTTACAAATTTATTGTTATAAATTTAGTTATTTATATGCTTTGTATAACTGCAAATGCTGGCACAAAGTAATTCAATATTAATTTTATATCTATTTATTTATTTATTAATGATGATTAATTTTATATATTGAGTTTATTATAATTTCTTTAAATTTACTTATAAATTAAAATTTTAAACATACAAATTAGAAACGATAAATTTTTAACTGAATTAAAACTTATTAAATTTAATTTTAACATCTTTTTTTTATGTAAAGAAAAAATTTTCAATAGACTAAAATTTCTAATTAAGAAAAAAAGTATTTATTTTTTAATTATGAATTTAAGGACTGAAAATTAGTCTATTTCTTAAAATTTTATCATTTAACTAATTAAATATTAAATAACATTAAAGTTTTTTAAATAGAATCCTGCCTCAACGGTACCTACCTTAGAATATTTTATACGGGTACATTAATGACATACCTTGTAAGAGAAATGATCAATATTTTGCAGTATTCACTTCAAAATTTTTTTGTTTAATAATAATTTTTAGATAGAATCCTGCCATAACGGTACCTACCTTGGAATATTTTATACGGGTACATTAATGACATACCTTGTAAGAGGAATGATCAATATTTTGCAGTATTCACTTCAAAATTTCTTTGTTTAATGATATTTTTAAGATAGAATCCTGCCCCAACGGTACCTACCTTAAAATATTTTTTACGGGTACATTGATGATATACCTTGTAAGAGGAATGATCAATATTTTGCAGTATACACTCCAAAATTTCTGCGTTTAATAATATTTTTTAGATAGAATCCTGCCCCAACGGTACCTCCCTCAGAATATTTCATACGGGTACATTGATGACATACCTTGTAAGAGAAATGATCAGTATTTTGCAGTATAGACTTTAAAATTTCTTCGTTTAAAAATATTTTTCAGATAGAATCCTGCCCCAACGGTACCTACCTTAGAATATTCCATACAGGTACATTGATGACATACCTTGTAAGAGAAATGATCAATATTCTATATATATATATATATATATATATATATATATATTCATATCATAATAATCATAATTAATAATAATAATAATAATAATAATAATGATAATAACAATAATAATAATAATAATGAGTCTATTAATATCAATAAAATAATTAAAATATAGAAAATAATGATATATAAAATTAAAAATTTTTTAATATTATAAATTTTTTATACTAAAATTTTTTTTTTCAAACAAATGGATATTTAATTATTATTAAATTGAATTTTTTAATTATTTATTTTCAATCATATATGTGTTCTTGATAAATAAATATTTCATATTTAATGGGTTTATATATATATATACTATTTAACTTAATCACATGAATTTAGATTAAAAAAAAAAAAATTATTAGTTATTTAACTAAAATAGTTAAAATAAGTAAAATTTCATTTTGATAGTTAATTTAATAATATTTAATAAATTTATAAAAATAATAATGAAATTGAGATTACATTTATTTTTAATAATTTTTTTTTTTCAAATAGATATTTATTATTATATTATATAAATATTTTTAAATTTATATTTAAAATTTATTTATAAAATAAATAAAAAATAAATTACAAGTCTTTCTGACAAGTTATGTCATTAATGTACCCGTATAGAATATTCTAAGGTTGGTACCGTTGAGGCAGGATTCTATCTAAAAAATATTATTGAACTAAGAAATTTTGAAGTGTATACTGCAAAGTATTGATCACATCTGTTACAAGGTATGTCATTAATGTACCTGTATTAAATATTTTAAGGTAGGTACCGTTGGGGCAGGATTCTATCTGAGAAATATTAGTTAACGAAGAAATTTTAAAGTGTATACTGCAAAATATTGATCATTTCTCTAACAAAGTATGTCATTAGTGTAATTGAATTTTATTTATTTTAATAAATATAAAAAAAAATCAATTTTTTTATTCATTTAATTTAATTTATTAATTAAATTATAAAATTTATATTTAATAAATATATATTTAATTATAAAAGGTTTTAAATTAAATTTAACTGAAAATTTTTATACAATTCTATAAATCAAAATAAATATTGATGTAAATAAAAATATTAAATTTAAATTATTGATGTTAAATTTTTTAAAATTAATAGATTTTAAATTTAAATTTATTGAATAAGAATGTATTTTAGAAATATAATGAATAATTTGTCTGTAAAATAATAAACTTAGTAAAGAAATTATTATTATAAATATGAGTTAATAAATTGATCTTATATTCACATAGTTATTTATAAATATTTATTTTATAATAAATCCAGTGGAAGGAGAAATTATTGCTAATAATAAAATTAATAAAAAAAAATAAAATATAGAATGAGAAAATTTTATATTTCTTATTTCAAAAGTAAAATTTAAATCAAAAATGTAAAAATATATATACATATTTAAAGTCATAAAATTATGAAAGAAAAAAAAAATTATTTAAATTCTTTTATTACAAAATATAAATATTGATATTCAAAATACTTGAATTTTTAAAGAAAAAGATATAATCATTTTGAAAGAATATTTATTTATTCTTATTAAAAAAGTTTAAATTAAATTATAAATAACTATTAAAAAGTAAATTTCTCTTATATTAATGAAAAAAATTATTAAAGGAATAAATTTTTGTACTTAAGAATTTAAATAAAAACAATTAAATTTAAATATTTATTTATTTTGATATCTTACACATAAAAAAGAGAAAGGCCTATTCTAATTATTATTCTTATTATTAAAAGTAATAATATTTCTTTATTAAAAAAATTTAAATTGATTATGAACAATGATAAAAATAAAAAATTAATAAGAATTAAATAATTGAATTAAAAAATAATTAATAAAAGTTTCTATATTTATTTAATTAAATATATAACTAGAAAGAATAAAACATCATAAATTTAATTCTATTACTATTGATATAAAAAAATATGATTTAGAAAAAAAAATTAGAAAATTGGAAAAAAAAATTATAGGAAGAGGAAAATAATAATATCTAGAAATTTAATGTAAAGCCTGAATAAGGGATTATTTTGATAGAATAACATATTTTATTATTAATTCGTTAATTTTATTATTAATTAAAACCAGAATAGAGGTTAATTATTTTTAATAATATTATTAAAATTTAATTTTTAATTAATAATGTAGCTAATTAAAGCAAATAAATTGTAAATTTATTGATAAATTTTATTTCATTATTTTTTTATAGAAAATTGTTTTATACAGTTAAATTTTTAAAATTTAAGAAAATAATTCATTTTATTTTATATATTAATTAAAATATTGAGATATTTGAGTTTCTTATTTATTACATAAATTTTAAATTATTTATGTTTTTGAATTTAAATAATTATAAAAATAATTTATTTAAATTTGCAATTTAATATTTAAAATAAATTATTAGATATTTTAAAATAAATGGATAATATTTATCAAAATTTTAAGTCGAAAGTTCAACCTCATTCTTTTAATTTATTCATTCATTTAAGTAAAGCCCCTTCAAATTATTCTATATATAATTCTTATATTAAAATAAAAAAAACAAAATTAACTAATAAAATTAAATAATTATAATTTAAAAATTCATAAATAAAAATTGGAGTACAATTGCAATTCCAATATTAAAATCTATAAAAAAAATTGAAATTAAATACAATTGTGAACAAAAGAGAAGTCGATTATCCGAAATTAAATCAAAGCCACATTTAACTTCTAATATTTTTTTACGTTCTTTGAATATTTT
Organism: Copidosoma floridanum; assembly: GCF_036245765.1. Lineage (NCBI taxonomy): Eukaryota > Metazoa > Arthropoda > Insecta > Hymenoptera > Encyrtidae > Copidosoma > Copidosoma floridanum. Next base: position 466,693 of record NW_028321908.1, on the reverse strand, counting down.
TTTTGATAAAATATAATTCAATCTTAATATAATTATGATAATTAGAATAATTAAAAATGAAAATAAAATTTTTTCTTTTATTACTTACATTAAATTTTAAACTATTTGATAAGAAAGAAAATATTTTTATTTATATCATCTTAATTCAATTAATAAGAGGAAAAATTAACTAAAATATATTAAAATAATCAAACGACATCAATGAAATATTAGTATCAAGCAGCAGCCTCAGAACCAAAATGATGGATTCTTGAAAGATTTTTTATATTTAATCAAAGAAAATTAATCATTAAAAAAATTGTTTTAATTAATACATTAAATCCATGAAATCCTGTAGATATAAAAAAAATTAAACCGCATACTGAATCTCTACAAGTAAAATAAGCAGATAAGTACTCTTTTAATTGAAATAAAGAAAAAATTACCCCTAGAAAAATAGTTATAATTAATCTTAATTTTCTTTGCTTAAAATTTATATTAATTAATAAATGATGGCATCATGTAATACAAATCGCTAAAGATAAAAGGATAATCGTATTTAACAAAGGAATTCTATAAGAATTAAATATTATAATATTTTAAGGAGGTCGATTTTATCTAATCTCAATTCTTGGAGATAAAAATATATGAAAATAACATCAAATAGATCTAATAAAAAAAAAAATTTTAGAAATAATAAATAAAATTATTCCTAATTTTAATATTCTTAATACTTTAAATGTATGATAACCTTGATATATATTTTTTTTTGAACTACATCTCGTCATCACTGGTATGAAATGATAATAGATAAATTCAAACTTAAAAAAATTATTTTATATTCTATAAAATTAAATCAATACACATATCTAATTATTAAATAAAAAATTGAAAATAATATTAAAATATGTTAAAGCCTTAAAGTGACTAAGTGGAAAGGTTGGAATAACATTTTTTTTATAATTTGATTCCCTTATATATAAAACTCTTAAGACTGAAAATACATAAGCTTTGATTATTGAAAAATTTAATCCTAAAATAACTAATAATCTTTGTCTTATTAATATGATAATTAATATTATTATTCCTAATGAAGGTTTAGTTGAAGAAATTAAGGTTATTAATAAATGTCCAGCAATTATATTAGCTGATAGCCATACTTTTAATGTTCTAAATCGAATAATACTTCTTGAGGATTCTACAATTACTATAAAAGGTATTAAAATATTTGGATTTCCTTGAGGAACTAAATGAAGAAATATATGATTAGTATTTTTAACTCATCCAATAAATATAAAAGATAATCATAATTTTGATGATAATAATATTCTTATTACTAAGTGTCTTGATCTTGTAAAAATATAAGAAAATATTCCTATAAAGTTATTTAATAAAATTATTATAAATAATTTAATTAAAATTAATAAATTTATAAAATTTAATTTCTTATTTAATAATATCTTAAATTGAATATTTAAAATATGAATTACATTATTTAGTGCTGAATTCATTCGAGAAGGGTTGAATCAATAAATCATAGGGATAAATAAAAAAATATTAATTCTTTTTATTTAATTTAATGAGTAATTTATAGATGAAGAAGGATCAAAAATTAAAAATAAATTATTTTTCATTTATTTAAAAAAATTATTTTAGAATGTTTTTTCCTATTATTATGATTAATAGTATTAGAATTAATAATATAAAAAATATTAATTATTATTATAGCAAATAAATTTAAAAAGTATAAATTTAATGGTAACCATGTTATTAGTCTTATTAGAGGAATTAAAAATTATTAAATTAAATAATAATTTAAATTTGATAAATTTATGTTATAAGATTAACTAAATTTTTATTTCATTTGGTATCCTCATTTTAAAGAACTGATTTTTTAAATAACAGATAGTTTATATTACTTCAAATAAAATATTAATTATTATTAATTCAATTAATAAAATTTTTAAATGTATTTGATTCTAATACAATTGGTATAAATCTATGATTAACTCTACAAATTTCTGAACATTGACCGTAAAATAATCCTGGACGATTTAAATTAATTTTCATTTAATTTAATCCTCCTGGGACTGCATCTAATTTTATCTCATATCTTGGAACAGTAAATGAATATATTACATTTATCGATTTAATTATAAATCGTCAATTTAAATTTATTAGAACAATTAATAAATTATCAACATCTAATAATCAAAAATTAAAATTTTCTATATTAGAAATTATAAATAAATGAAATATTAAATCTTTGAAATCTGAGTATTCATATGATCAATATCATTAATGACCTTAAATTTTAATTGATAAGTATGGATTAAAAATTTCATCTCTTAAATATAAAATTTTTGAAGATGGAATAGCTAAAAAAAAAAAAAATTAGAACCATAGTTCAAATAATTTTAATTAAATGACCTTTAAATATAAATTTATTTAAAAATTTATGTAATAATATAAAAATTTATGTATACATAATTATGATTATAATTATTACAATAATAATTATTGCATGATTATGAAATATAATTAAATTTTTTATAATAAAAGAATTAGAATCTTGAAATATAATGTTTGCTCATGAAGATATTATTTTAAAATTTATTAAAAATTTTATAACTTCTAGAAATAAAATGATTTATGTTATTAAATCTTAAATTTATTGCACTAATCTGCCATATTAGGAATTTAATTTAATGAAACAGAAATTTTTGGGATTTCATGAAAAGAATGAGATCTAGGAGGATGAGAAAACATTTAATCAATTGAATTATTAGAAATTTTTATAAATAATATTAAACGTATTTTTATAAATCTTTCTAAGATAATGTAAAAAAAATATTATTGTTCTAATTAATAAAATAAAGATCCAATTAAGGAAATTATATTTTAACATACATATGAATTAGGATAGTCTCTATTTCGTCGTGGTACTCCACTTATGCCTAAAAAATGTTGGGAAAAAAAAAATTATATTTACTTCTAAGAATATCTAAAAAAATTAAATTTTTAATATTATTTTATTTATTAAAACTCCAAAAATCAATGAATATCAATAAAAAAATCTCATAAAATATGAAAATACTGCTTCTATAGATAAAACATAATAAAAATGAGCTACTACATAATAAGTATCATGTAAAACAATATCAATAGAAGAATAAGAAAGTATAATTTCTGTTAATACTATTAAAGTAAACAAGAAAATAAATCCTAATAACCATAAATTTGTAATATTTAATTTAGGTTTTATTCCATTTAATGATGCCAATTATCTAAAAATTTTAATTTCAGTAGAAATAGCAATAATTATTGTTGCAGAAGTCAAATATTCTCGTGTATCTACATCCAGCCTAATAGTAAATATATGATGAGCTCAAACAATAAAACCTAATATTTTAATAAAGATTATAGCATAAATTATTCCTATAATACCAAATACTTTTTTTTTATTCTTTCATTACAAATTATATGAGAAATTAAACCAAATCCTGGTAAAATTAAAATATAAACTCCTAGATGACCAAGAATCAAAATAAATGTCGATATAATACTGGATCTCCCCCTCCAACTGGATCAAAAAGAGAAGTATTGAGATAACGATTGAATAATAATATAGTAATTGCCCCTGCTAAAACAGGAAGAGATAATAATAATAAAACTGCTGTTAATAATATTGCTCAAGCAAATAAAGGTGATATTTCTAATTTAAAAATTTTTATATTTAAAATTGTTGAAATAAAATTAATTGATCCTATAATAAATGAAGCTCCTGTAATATGTGAAGAAAAAATGATAAATCTACTGATGGACCTATATGTAATAAATTAGAAGATAAAGGAGGATAAACAGTTCAACCTGTTCCTGTTCCAGATCCAACAAATATTCTAGATCTTAATAGTATAATTCTTGGAGGAAGTAATCAAAATCTCATATTATTTATTTGAGAGAAAGCTATATCAGGAATTCCTATAATTATAGGAATTAAATAACTTCCAAATCCTCTTATTATAACAGGTATAACAAAAAAAAAAAATTATAATAAATGCATGAGCTGTAAATAAAGAATTATAAATTTGATCATTTCTAATTGAAGATCCAGGATTCCCCAATTCTAATCGAACTAAAATTCTTAGTGGAAATTCAAAGTGATCAGTGATCCGTTGGGGGCGAAATGTAAGAAAATAAATAAATACAAGTAAAGTGTATTTAAATTTTCTGCGTTGATTTATTGATGCGCAACGTTTCGCTGACAATATGCGTCAGCCTCATCAGGCTACAAAATTAAAATTAAAAACACACAATGAGTGATCTGGAAGGCTCAAACACAAAAATACAATAAATTTATTGTAAATTGTTACCGCAGATACGCGAGAATTCGTAAGTTTGGTTGACTTACTCGTCACCTGTCGTGCTGTCGACTGACAATCAATTACAACCACAAGCCAGCGCTTATATAGGCGGAGCCGCAAAGGTAGACGGTAAAGGGCGATGAACTCGATCGGGACATTTAAACTTTCGTAGTAAGGGAAGGTATGCTCTATTAAAGGAAAGCACATCCTCCTTTCTATTGATGTTGTGTTTATCGAGTTTTATATAAAGCATTTCGGAAATAATTCTTTTTTTATAATTGGATTCTTTGTCAAGGATTTTAAAGTTATCCCAATCGAATTCATGGTCAAAATTGATTTGGTGTGCACAAACAACGGAATCGGAGTTTTTACTTTTCATATGTTCACTGATGCGGACCTCCGCCGCTCGCTTTGTTTCACCCACATATGACGCGGGACAATTTTTACAATAAAACTTATATACTACATTTGTCTGTTTATGTTTATTCGTTGTATCTTTTCCCAAGCGGACGATATGCTGCAGTTTATTGTTAATAAGAGGGTAAGTGTGAATATTGTAGGGTTTTAACATGGTTGAAATTTTTTCAAAATTATTGTCAATATATGGTATGCCAATTTTGCAGAGAGGGTAGGTGTTTGTAGTGCTTCTGTTATGATTACTATATTTGTGTCTTTTTAATCTGACCTTTATGTTTTTATTAATAAAGTTAAAAGGGTAATTGTTTTTTATCAACAGGTTTTTCACCCTAGCAATATTCACACCGTGAAAACGTGTACTGGCAAGTAAGATCGCCCTATCAACCAAATTAAAAACAATATTTCTCTTATAGCTAACTGGATGACCAGAAAAATAATTTAAGATTCGTCCGGAAGAAGTAGGTTTTTCAAACCAGTCAAAATTAAAATTATTAGAATTTCTTATTATCGTCAAGTCTAAAAAGTTGAGTTTCTTGTCAATCTCCATTTCATATGTAAATTGTAGTTTGGGATGATATGAATTAAAAATATTTAAGATTTGGTTAATATGGTCGACATTAATAAAAAGCAATACATCGTCCACGTAACGAAAATAAAAAGATGGAATAATATTATAGGTATTTTTTAAAATGGAGAGACAATCATTTTCCAGGTCGTCCATTACAAGGTCAGCAAACAAAGGTGAAATAGGAGAACCCATTGGCGTGCCGAAAATTTGTTGATAAAAAATGTTATCAAAAGTAAAAAAAGTATTATTGAACAAAAATTCTGTACATTGTCGAATTTCATCAACCGGGATTCGACATTTATTCATTATGGTCACAATACGTCGATCGATGCTCCGTAGTACCAACTCTAGAGGAATATTAGTAAATAGGGAGCTGACATCTAAAGACATTAGTCTATAATTAGTAGTGGGTTTTATATTTTTTAGTTTGTTTTTCAATTCAAAGCTATTATTAATGTGTGATATTGGAACGTTGACTGACTTCTTGAGTTCATCGTAAATTACTTTTGCTAGAAAATATGTAGGGCTATTGATAAGAGAGACGATAGGACGTAAAGGGGCATCGACCTTGTGAATTTTCGGCAAACCATAACATTTAGCTAGAGTTGTATCTGTGAGCGACAAAGCGTTGGGATGGTATGTTCTAGAAAGGAAGCCGTTAGAGTTGAGATTCTTTAAAATGTTAGAGGTTCTCTTTTGTAGAGAGTTTAATGGGTTTTTCGAAATAATTTTATACGTCGATTTATCAGACAGTAAATTATGCATTCTTTCCGTATAGTCACTTTTTTTGAGACAAACCGTAACGTTGCCTTTGTCAGCAGAGGTGAAAAATATATCGGGATTTTTGTTTAGAAAATTTTTTGTTGATTTTAAATTTTTTGCGTATTGGCGGTCCTTTCTAGAAATAGCTGGCTTTTGTTTACAAGCATTAACTAAATATTGAGATAATTTGTCACGGATTTCGGTCTTTACTCGATCGTTCGTATCGAGGTGTGAGAGACCAACTTCTAGGTTTTTGATAATACATAAAAAATCGCGTTCACGAAAAGATGATGGGAGATTGAAATTCGGTCCAAGAGATGCAATTTCGGCGACATCTTTAGGAATGGCTATATTCGTTAAATTGTGTATTGAATTATTATTACTGGTTGTGGTGTTTGTTTTCGGTAAGATTTTTTTAAATTTTTTATGTAACGTATGATTAGATCTTCTGTAGATGGTGTTTTGTTTGATGTTGACAAATTTATAATGTCGTTCACGAATATTGGAGTCTAATTTTAAAGACGCGATGTGATCTTTTAAACGGGAAATTGAGTTTTGCAAAAATCTAATATGTGTGTTAATGTCGCTTATTTCGAAGTTCAGAAGTTTTCGACAGAAATGTAAGGTACTTTTGTTGAAATCAGCATGTATCGGTTTGCAACGGAAATTGACACTTGAACACTTATTGTAGAGGTCTTTTATGTGGTTAGGAAGTACCCTCGCGTACCTGCATTTGAGTAAAAATCTTCGTTGTGCCATACTGGTTGATAGTTGTATGTGCAGGTCCTTCCAGCGTTTTAAAGCATTGGAGGTATGAGCCCCAAATCTCCCCGTGATGTTTTGGTAGAAGTGTGGGATGGTGTCCGAGTCTTCCTCTGATCCAAGACTCATGTTAATGATTTGCTAGTATATATCGGTGCCCTCCGGTGAATTTGAAAATTCAAAGTGATCAGTGATCCGTTGGGGGCGAAATGTAAGAAAATAAATGAATACAAGTAAAGTGTATTTAAATTTTCTGCGTTGATTTATTGATGCGCAACGTTTCGCTGACAATATACGTCAGCCTCATCAGGCTACAAAATTAAAATTAAAAACACACAATGAGTGATCTGGAAGGCTCAAACACAAAAATACAATAAATTTATTGTAAATTGTTACCGCAGATACGCGAGAATTCGTAAGTTTGGTTGACTTACTCGTCACCTGTCGTGCTGTCGACTGACAATCAATTACAACCACAAGCCAGCGCTTATATAGGCGGAGCCGCAAAGGTAGACGGTAAAGGGCGATGAACTCGATCGGGACATTTAAACTTTCGTAGTAAGGGAAGGTATGCTCTATTAAAGGAAAGCACATCCTCCTTTCTATTGATGTTGTGTTTATCGAGTTTTATATAAAGCATTTCGGAAATAATTCTTTTTTTATAATTGGATTCTTTGTCAAGGATTTTAAAGTTATCCCAATCGAATTCATGGTCAAAATTGATTTGGTGTGCACAAACAACGGAATCGGAGTTTTTACTTTTCATATGTTCACTGATGCGGACCTCCGCCGCTCGCTTTGTTTCACCCACATATGACGCGGGACAATTTTTACAATAAAACTTATATACTACATTTGTCTGTTTATGTTTATTCGTTGTATCTTTTCCCAAGCGGACGATATGCTGCAGTTTATTGTTAATAAGAGGGTAAGTGTGAATATTGTAGGGTTTTAACATGGTTGAAATTTTTTCAAAATTATTGTCAATATATGGTATGCCAATTTTGCAGAGAGGGTAGGTGTTTGTAGTGCTTCTGTTATGATTACTATATTTGTGTCTTTTTAATCTGACCTTTATGTTTTTATTAATAAAGTTAAAAGGGTAATTGTTTTTTATCAACAGGTTTTTCACCCTAGCAATATTCACACCGTGAAAACGTGTACTGGCAAGTAAGATCGCCCTATCAACCAAATTAAAAACAATATTTCTCTTATAGCTAACTGGATGACCAGAAAAATAATTTAAGATTCGTCCGGAAGAAGTAGGTTTTTCAAACCAGTCAAAATTAAAATTATTAGAATTTCTTATTATCGTCAAGTCTAAGAAGTTGTGTTTCTTGTCAATCTCCATTTCATATGTAAATTGTAGTTTGGGATGATATGAATTAAAAATATTTAAGATTTGGTTAATATGGTCGACATTAATAAAAAGCAGTACATCGTCCACGTAACGAAAATAAAAACCTTTTAACTTTATTAATAAAAACATAAAGGTCAGATTAAAAAGACACAAATATAGTAATCATAACAGAAGCACTACAAACACCTACCCTCTCTGCAAAATTGGCATACCATATATTGACAATAATTTTGAAAAAATTTCAACCATGTTAAAACCCTACAATATTCACACTTACCCTCTTATTAACAATAAACTGCAGCATATCGTCCGCTTGGGAAAAGATACAACGAATAAACATAAACAGACAAATGTAGTATATAAGTTTTATTGTAAAAATTGTCCCGCGTCATATGTGGGTGAAACAAAGCGAGCGGCGGAGGTCCGCATCAGTGAACATATGAAAAGTAAAAACTCCGATTCCGTTGTTTGTGCACACCAAATCAATTTTGACCATGAATTCGATTGGGATAACTTTAAAATCCTTGACAAAGAATCCAATTATAAAAAAAGAATTATTTCCGAAATGCTTTATATAAAACTCGATAAACACAACATCAATAGAAAGGAGGATGTGCTTTCCTTTAATAGAGCATACCTTCCCTTACTACGAAAGTTTAAATGTCCCGATCAAGTTCATCGCCCTTTACCGTCTACCTTTGCGGCTTCGCCTATATAAGCGCTGGCTTGTGGTTGTAATTGATTGTCAGTCGACAGCACGACAGGTGACGAGTAAGTCAACCAAACTTACGAATTCTCGCGTATCTGCGGTAACAATTTACAATAAATTTATTGTATTTTTGTGTTTGAGCCTTCCAGATCACTCATTGTGTGTTTTTAATTTTAATTTTGTAGCCTGATGAGGCTGACGCATATTGTCAGCGAAACGTTGCGCATCAATAAATCAACGCAGAAAATTTAAATACACTTTACTTGTATTTATTTATTTTCTTACATTTCGCCCCCAACGGATCACTGATCACTTTGAATTTCCAAATTCACCGGAGGGCACCGATATATACTAGCAAATCATTAACATGAGTCTTGGATCAGAGGAAGACTCGGACACCATCCCACACTTCTACCAAAACATCACGGGGAGATTTGGGGCTCATACCTCCAATGCTTTAAAACGCTGGAAGGACCTGCACATACAACTATCAACCAGTATGGCACAACGAAGATTTTTACTCAAATGCAGGTACGCGAGGGTACTTCCTAACCACATAAAAGACCTCTACAATAAGTGTTCAAGTGTCAATTTCCGTTGCAAACCGATACATGCTGATTTCAACAAAAGTACCTTACATTTCTGTCGAAAACTTCTGAACTTCGAAATAAGCGACATTAACACACATATTAGATTTTTGCAAAACTCAATTTCCCGTTTAAAAGATCACATTGCGTCTTTAAAATTAGACTCCAATATTCGTGAACGACATTATAAATTTGTCAACATCAAACAAAACACCATCTACAGAAAATCTAATCATACGTTACATAAAAAATTTAAAAAAATCTTACCGAAAACAAACACCACAACCAGTAATAATAATTCAATACACAATTTAACGAATATAGCCATTCCTAAAGATGTCGCCGAAATTGCATCTCTTGGACCGAATTTCAATCTCCCATCATCTTTTCGTGAACGCGATTTTTTATGTATTATCAAAAACCTAGAAGTTGGTCTCTCACACCTCGATACGAACGATCGAGTAAAGACCGAAATCCGTGACAAATTATCTCAATATTTAGTTAATGCTTGTAAACAAAAGCCAGCTATTTCTAGAAAGGACCGCCAATACGCAAAAAATTTAAAATCAACAAAAAATTTTCTAAACAAAAATCCCGATATATTTTTCACCTCTGCTGACAAAGGCAACGTTACGGTTTGTCTCAAAAAAAGTGACTATACGGAAAGAATGCATAATTTACTGTCTGATAAATCGACGTATAAAATTATTTCGAAAAACCCATTAAACTCTCTACAAAAGAGAACCTCTAACATTTTAAAGAATCTCAACTCTAACGGCTTCCTTTCTAGAACATACCATCCCAACGCTTTGTCGCTCACAGATACAACTCTAGCTAAATGTTATGGTTTGCCGAAAATTCACAAGGTCGATGCCCCTTTACGTCCTATCGTCTCTCTTATCAATAGCCCTACATATTTTCTAGCAAAAGTAATTTACGATGAACTCAAGAAGTCAGTCAACGTTCCAATATCACACATTAATAATAGCTTTGAATTGAAAAACAAACTAAAAAATATAAAACCCACTACTAATTATAGACTAATGTCTTTAGATGTCAGCTCCCTATTTACTAATATTCCTCTAGAGTTGGTACTACGGAGCATCGATCGACGTATTGTGACCATAATGAATAAATGTCGAATCCCGGTTGATGAAATTCGACAATGTACAGAATTTTTGTTCAATAATACTTTTTTTACTTTTGATAACATTTTTTATCAACAAATTTTCGGCACGCCAATGGGTTCTCCTATTTCACCTTTGTTTGCTGACCTTGTAATGGACGACCTGGAAAATGATTGTCTCTCCATTTTAAAAAATACCTATAATATTATTCCATCTTTTTATTTTCGTTACGTGGACGATGTATTGCTTTTTATTAATGTCGACCATATTAACCAAATCTTAAATATTTTTAATTCATATCATCCCAAACTACAATTTACATATGAAATGGAGATTGACAAGAAACTCAACTTTTTAGACTTGACGATAATAAGAAATTCTAATAATTTTAATTTTGACTGGTTTGAAAAACCTACTTCTTCCGGACGAATCTTAAATTATTTTTCTGGTCATCCAGTTAGCTATAAGAGAAATATTGTTTTTAATTTGGTTGATAGGGCGATCTTACTTGCCAGTACACGTTTTCACGGTGTGAATATTGCTAGGGTGAAAAACCTGTTGATAAAAAACAATTACCCTTTTAACTTTATTAATAAAAACATAAAGGTCAGATTAAAAAGACACAAATATAGTAATCATAACAGAAGCACTACAAACACCTACCCTCTCTGCAAAATTGGCATACCATATATTGACAATAATTTTGAAAAAATTTCAACCATGTTAAAACCCTACAATATTCACACTTACCCTCTTATTAACAATAAACTGCAGCATATCGTCCGCTTGGGAAAAGATACAACGAATAAACATAAACAGACAAATGTAGTATATAAGTTTTATTGTAAAAATTGTCCCGCGTCATATGTGGGTGAAACAAAGCGAGCGGCGGAGGTCCGCATCAGTGAACATATGAAAAGTAAAAACTCCGATTCCGTTGTTTGTGCACACCAAATCAATTTTGACCATGAATTCGATTGGGATAACTTTAAAATCCTTGACAAAGAATCCAATTATAAAAAAAGAATTATTTCCGAAATGCTTTATATAAAACTCGATAAACACAACATCAATAGAAAGGAGGATGTGCTTTCCTTTAATAGAGCATACCTTCCCTTACTACGAAAGTTTAAATGTCCCGATCGAGTTCATCGCCCTTTACCGTCTACCTTTGCGGCTCCGCCTATATAAGCGCTGGCTTGTGGTTGTAATTGATTGTCAGTCGACAGCACGACAGGTGACGAGTAAGTCAACCAAACTTACGAATTCTCGCGTATCTGCGGTAACAATTTACAATAAATTTATTGTATTTTTGTGTTTGAGCCTTCCAGATCACTCATTGTGTGTTTTTAATTTTAATTTTGTAGCCTGATGAGGCTGACGCATATTGTCAGCGAAACGTTGCGCATCAATAAATCAACGCAGAAAATTTAAATACACTTTACTTGTATTTATTTATTTTCTTACATTTCGCCCCCAACGGATCACTGATCACTTTGAATTTCCAAATTCACCGGAGGGCACCGATATATACTAGCAAATCATTAACATGAGTCTTGGATCAGAGGAAGACTCGGACACCATCCCACACTTCTACCAAAACATCACGGGGAGATTTGGGGCTCATACCTCCAATGCTTTAAAACGCTGGAAGGACCTGCACATACAACTATCAACCAGTATGGCACAACGAAGATTTTTACTCAAATGCAGGTACGCGAGGGTACTTCCTAACCACATAAAAGACCTCTACAATAAGTGTTCAAGTGTCAATTTCCGTTGCAAACCGATACATGCTGATTTCAACAAAAGTACCTTACATTTCTGTCGAAAACTTCTGAACTTCGAAATAAGCGACATTAACACACATATTAGATTTTTGCAAAACTCAATTTCCCGTTTAAAAGATCACATCGCGTCTTTAAAATTAGACTCCAATATTCGTGAACGACATTATAAATTTGTCAACATCAAACAAAACACCATCTACAGAAGATCTAATCATACGTTACATAAAAAATTTAAAAAAATCTTACCGAAAACAAACACCACAACCAGTAATAATAATTCAATACACAATTTAACGAATATAGCCATTCCTAAAGATGTCGCCGAAATTGCATCTCTTGGACCGAATTTCAATCTCCCATCATCTTTTCGTGAACGCGATTTTTTATGTATTATCAAAAACCTAGAAGTTGGTCTCTCACACCTCGATACGAACGATCGAGTAAAGACCGAAATCCGTGACAAATTATCTCAATATTTAGTTAATGCTTGTAAACAAAAGCCAGCTATTTCTAGAAAGGACCGCCAATACGCAAAAAATTTAAAATCAACAAAAAATTTTCTAAACAAAAATCCCGATATATTTTTCACCTCTGCTGACAAAGGCAACGTTACGGTTTGTCTCAAAAAAAGTGACTATACGGAAAGAATGCATAATTTACTGTCTGATAAATCGACGTATAAAATTATTTCGAAAAACCCATTAAACTCTCTACAAAAGAGAACCTCTAACATTTTAAAGAATCTCAACTCTAACGGCTTCCTTTCTAGAACATACCATCCCAACGCTTTGTCGCTCACAGATACAACTCTAGCTAAATGTTATGGTTTGCCGAAAATTCACAAGGTCGATGCCCCTTTACGTCCTATCGTCTCTCTTATCAATAGCCCTACATATTTTCTAGCAAAAGTAATTTACGATGAACTCAAGAAGTCAGTCAACGTTCCAATATCACACATTAATAATAGCTTTGAATTGAAAAACAAACTAAAAAATATAAAACCCACTACTAATTATAGACTAATGTCTTTAGATGTCAGCTCCCTATTTACTAATATTCCTCTAGAGTTGGTACTACGGAGCATCGATCGACGTATTGTGACCATAATGAATAAATGTCGAATCCCGGTTGATGAAATTCGACAATGTACAGAATTTTTGTTCAATAATACTTTTTTTACTTTTGATAACATTTTTTATCAACAAATTTTCGGCACGCCAATGGGTTCTCCTATTTCACCTTTGTTTGCTGACCTTGTAATGGACGACCTGGAAAATGATTGTCTCTCCATTTTAAAAAATACCTATAATATTATTCCATCTTTTTATTTTCGTTACGTGGACGATGTATTGCTTTTTATTAATGTCGACCATATTAACCAAATCTTAAATATTTTTAATTCATATCATCCCAAACTACAATTTACATATGAAATGGAGATTGACAAGAAACTCAACTTTTTAGACTTGACGATAATAAGAAATTCTAATAATTTTAATTTTGACTGGTTTGAAAAACCTACTTCTTCCGGACGAATCTTAAATTATTTTTCTGGTCATCCAGTTAGCTATAAGAGAAATATTGTTTTTAATTTGGTTGATAGGGCGATCTTACTTGCCAGTACACGTTTTCACGGTGTGAATATTGCTAGGGTGAAAAACCTGTTGATAAAAAACAATTACCCTTTTAACTTTATTAATAAAAACATAAAGGTCAGATTAAAAAGACACAAATATAGTAATCATAACAGAAGCACTACAAACACCTACCCTCTCTGCAAAATTGGCATACCATATATTGACAATAATTTTGAAAAAATTTCAACCATGTTAAAACCCTACAATATTCACACTTACCCTCTTATTAACAATAAACTGCAGCATATCGTCCGCTTGGGAAAAGATACAACGAATAAACATAAACAGACAAATGTAGTATATAAGTTTTATTGTAAAAATTGTCCCGCGTCATATGTGGGTGAAACAAAGCGAGCGGCGGAGGTCCGCATCAGTGAACATATGAAAAGTAAAAACTCCGATTCCGTTGTTTGTGCACACCAAATCAATTTTGACCATGAATTCGATTGGGATAACTTTAAAATCCTTGACAAAGAATCCAATTATAAAAAAAGAATTATTTCCGAAATGCTTTATATAAAACTCGATAAACACAACATCAATAGAAAGGAGGATGTGCTTTCCTTTAATAGAGCATACCTTCCCTTACTACGAAAGTTTAAATGTCCCGATCAAGTTCATCGCCCTTTACCGTCTACCTTTGCGGCTTCGCCTATATAAGCGCTGGCTTGTGGTTGTAATTGATTGTCAGTCGACAGCACGACAGGTGACGAGTAAGTCAACCAAACTTACGAATTCTCGCGTATCTGCGGTAACAATTTACAATAAATTTATTGTATTTTTGTGTTTGAGCCTTCCAGATCACTCATTGTGTGTTTTTAATTTTAATTTTGTAGCCTGATGAGGCTGACGCATATTGTCAGCGAAACGTTGCGCATCAATAAATCAACGCAGAAAATTTAAATACACTTTACTTGTATTTATTTATTTTCTTACATTTCGCCCCCAACGGATCACTGATCACTTTGAATTTCCAAATTCACCGGAGGGCACCGATATATACTAGCAAATCATTAACATGAGTCTTGGATCAGAGGAAGACTCGGACACCATCCCACACTTCTACCAAAACATCACGGGGAGATTTGGGGCTCATACCTCCAATGCTTTAAAACGCTGGAAGGACCTGCACATACAACTATCAACCAGTATGGCACAACGAAGATTTTTACTCAAATGCAGGTACGCGAGGGTACTTCCTAACCACATAAAAGACCTCTACAATAAGTGTTCAAGTGTCAATTTCCGTTGCAAACCGATACATGCTGATTTCAACAAAAGTACCTTACATTTCTGTCGAAAACTTCTGAACTTCGAAATAAGCGACATTAACACACATATTAGATTTTTGCAAAACTCAATTTCCCGTTTAAAAGATCACATTGCGTCTTTAAAATTAGACTCCAATATTCGTGAACGACATTATAAATTTGTCAACATCAAACAAAACACCATCTACAGAAAATCTAATCATACGTTACATAAAAAATTTAAAAAAATCTTACCGAAAACAAACACCACAACCAGTAATAATAATTCAATACACAATTTAACGAATATAGCCATTCCTAAAGATGTCGCCGAAATTGCATCTCTTGGACCGAATTTCAATCTCCCATCATCTTTTCGTGAACGCGATTTTTTATGTATTATCAAAAACCTAGAAGTTGGTCTCTCACACCTCGATACGAACGATCGAGTAAAGACCGAAATCCGTGACAAATTATCTCAATATTTAGTTAATGCTTGTAAACAAAAGCCAGCTATTTCTAGAAAGGACCGCCAATACGCAAAAAATTTAAAATCAACAAAAAATTTTCTAAACAAAAATCCCGATATATTTTTCACCTCTGCTGACAAAGGCAACGTTACGGTTTGTCTCAAAAAAAGTGACTATACGGAAAGAATGCATAATTTACTGTCTGATAAATCGACGTATAAAATTATTTCGAAAAACCCATTAAACTCTCTACAAAAGAGAACCTCTAACATTTTAAAGAATCTCAACTCTAACGGCTTCCTTTCTAGAACATACCATCCCAACGCTTTGTCGCTCACAGATACAACTCTAGCTAAATGTTATGGTTTGCCGAAAATTCACAAGGTCGATGCCCCTTTACGTCCTATCGTCTCTCTTATCAATAGCCCTACATATTTTCTAGCAAAAGTAATTTACGATGAACTCAAGAAGTCAGTCAACGTTCCAATATCACACATTAATAATAGCTTTGAATTGAAAAACAAACTAAAAAATATAAAACCCACTACTAATTATAGACTAATGTCTTTAGATGTCAGCTCCCTATTTACTAATATTCCTCTAGAGTTGGTACTACGGAGCATCGATCGACGTATTGTGACCATAATGAATAAATGTCGAATCCCGGTTGATGAAATTCGACAATGTACAGAATTTTTGTTCAATAATACTTTTTTTACTTTTGATAACATTTTTTATCAACAAATTTTCGGCACGCCAATGGGTTCTCCTATTTCACCTTTGTTTGCTGACCTTGTAATGGACGACCTGGAAAATGATTGTCTCTCCATTTTAAAAAATACCTATAATATTATTCCATCTTTTTATTTTCGTTACGTGGACGATGTATTGCTTTTTATTAATGTCGACCATATTAACCAAATCTTAAATAATTTTAATTCATATCATCCCAAACTACAATTTACATATGAAATGGAGATTGACAAGAAACTCAACTTTTTAGACTTGACGATAATAAGAAATTCTAATAATTTTAATTTTGACTGGTTTGAAAAACCTACTTCTTCCGGACGAATCTTAAATTATTTTTCTGGTCATCCAGTTAGCTATAAGAGAAATATTGTTTTTAATTTGGTTGATAGGGCGATCTTACTTGCCAGTACACGTTTTCACGGTGTGAATATTGCTAGGGTGAAAAACCTGTTGATAAAAAACAATTACCCTTTTAACTTTATTAATAAAAACATAAAGGTCAGATTAAAAAGACACAAATATAGTAATCATAACAGAAGCACTACAAACACCTACCCTCTCTGCAAAATTGGCATACCATATATTGACAATAATTTTGAAAAAATTTCAACCATGTTAAAACCCTACAATATTCACACTTACCCTCTTATTAACAATAAACTGCAGCATATCGTCCGCTTGGGAAAAGATACAACGAATAAACATAAACAGACAAATGTAGTATATAAGTTTTATTGTAAAAATTGTCCCGCGTCATATGTGGGTGAAACAAAGCGAGCGGCGGAGGTCCGCATCAGTGAACATATGAAAAGTAAAAACTCCGATTCCGTTGTTTGTGCACACCAAATCAATTTTGACCATGAATTCGATTGGGATAACTTTAAAATCCTTGACAAAGAATCCAATTATAAAAAAAGAATTATTTCCGAAATGCTTTATATAAAACTCGATAAACACAACATCAATAGAAAGGAGGATGTGCTTTCCTTTAATAGAGCATACCTTCCCTTACTACGAAAGTTTAAATGTCCCGATCGAGTTCATCGCCCTTTACCGTCTACCTTTGCGGCTCCGCCTATATAAGCGCTGGCTTGTGGTTGTAATTGATTGTCAGTCGACAGCACGACAGGTGACGAGTAAGTCAACCAAACTTACGAATTCTCGCGTATCTGCGGTAACAATTTACAATAAATTTATTGTATTTTTGTGTTTGAGCCTTCCAGATCACTCATTGTGTGTTTTTAATTTTAATTTTGTAGCCTGATGAGGCTGACGCATATTGTCAGCGAAACGTTGCGCATCAATAAATCAACGCAGAAAATTTAAATACACTTTACTTGTATTTATTTATTTTCTTACATTTCGCCCCCAACGGATCACTGATCACTTTGAATTTCCAAATTCACCGGAGGGCACCGATATATACTAGCAAATCATTAAAATTCTTAGTCTTAAACCTACAATTCCAGATTATATCCTAAAAAAAAAATATAATATTTCAATATTTTTATAATTAGTAGAAAATATTTATGTTTTCATTTATTCATATAGTTAAAATTTTCAAAACATTATATTTTTAATATAAAAATAAAATTAATTTTTATAAATATTTAAAAATATAAATATTTCCACAATATTTTCATTATTAAATTTTAAAATGAACTATTTGAATTTAAATTATTATTATTAAAAAAATGAAAAATCTAATTATCATTATTAAATATGTTATTTAACTATTAAAATAAATTTAAAAATTAATAAATTTTGAAATTTTAACAATTAAGTTTTCAAAGATAAAATTAATCACTCCTTTATCAATTCAAAAATAATATTTTTTTATTTTTTTTAATTAAAAAAAAATTTAAATAAAAATTAAAATAACATTACAATATATTTTTCCAAAAAAAAATATTGTGAAATTATTTTTGACATGTTTAAATTAAAATAAATCGAATCTTAAAATTATTTAAATCCAACATAAAGATAAAACTTTAATTTTCTTAAATATTAATAAATAAATTTACTATAAAAAAATATTTATTAAATACAATTGAATTAAGTATTAAAATTTTCATAGAAAAATTTATAATTTTAGTATCATTACAATTAAAATAATTTACACTGTTAGAATAACCATATTGTTAGAATTAAATTTCATCAATTTATTATTTTATATTTCATGAAAACAGTATAAAAGTAAATAAATATTATAACATGCTCTAAAAAATATTCTTAAAATTAAAATTATAATTATTATTTTTCTTCATCTCAAAATAATTACAACGATTATGATTTCTCTTAATGAATTCAAAGAAATTGGTAAAGCTATATTATTTATACATAATGAAAATAAAAATACTATTAATGATGGTATAAAAAACACTCTTCCTTTATTCATTATTATATTTCGACTTTTAGATCATCAATAAAAATAATTAACTAAAACAAATATTCTTGATGAACATAACCTATTAGCAATTATTATTATTAATCCACCATAATAACCTTAAATTTTTATTGAAAATAATCCAATTAATATTATTTTTATATGGACGACAAATGAATAAGCATCAATAATTTTTTCAACATAATGTTAAAGACATAAAAATCTTGAAAATTTTATTCAAAAAAATCCTTAAATTAAAATTCAATCTTAAAAAATTAAAAAATCAATATTTATTATTACAATTATTCAATACAATCCGTATCCTCTTGATTTTAATATAATTCCTGCTAAAATTATAGAATCAATAACAGTAGCTTCTACATGAGCTTAAGATAATTAATTATAAAATAAAAATGAAGGTAATTTTACTAAAAATGCTCTGAATATTGAAAAAAAATTTATTATTCAGAATTTATTTAATGAAATAATTTCTAAAAATATTAAAAATCTTATTGAATTAAATATTTTAAAAAAAATTAATAATAAAATTAATAAAGGAAGATAAAAAAAATTATGTATAAAATGATATATATAAAAATGCTTTAAGTCGTTCAGGTTGGTATTTTTATCCTATAATTAATGAAAAAGTAGGAATAAGACTAAATTACGATTTAAAAAAAAATATAAATAAATTAATTAATGTAAATCTTATTAATAAAACTAACATTAAAATAATTATTAAAAATAAATAAATTAATATATTAAAATTATTTTTTCTCACTATAATTCCTAATTTTATCATTAGTAATGTAAATATAATTATAATTAATCTAATTTTATTAATTCTAAAATTAGAATAAACTATTATAAAATGATTATTATAATTAAATAATAAAATATTAATAAATTAAAACATAAAAATTAAAATTCTTGAAAATAAATATATGTCAATATTAAAAAAAAATAGTAAGTTAAAATTAATATAATTTAATAAATTGAAAATTTTATTATAAATGTATTAATAAAATATAAAATCTGTCTCTTTCTTTATTTTAAATTTATGAATATAATAAAGTAAAACCTTAAATTCTTTAACAAACAACAAAAATCTAATAAAATAATATTAAATTTAAAAAATTTATTGTGTTTACTATTAATATTGAAAATATTAATAATCTTAATATTAAGAATTCTAATCTCATTAAATTTAATATTTAATTTTTATATAAGCAAGAAAATAGTAACAATAAAATAATAAATATAAAAATATATAAATAATAATTTAAAAAAATAATTAAAAAAAAACAAATTAATCATTAATCTCCAAAATTGATATTTAAAGATAAAACTATTTTTTAATAATTATCAATTTAAGTAAAATATTAATTTTGTAAATTAAATTGATAAATTTTAATTTTATACAATTTAACAATAATACTTCTAATTAATATATTTATGATAAATTTATTTTTATTAACTTTGATTTTATTAATCATTGATTCCTTACCTTCTTATTATAAAATATTCTATCCTGTAATTTAAGGGGCAATTTTTCTTTTATACAATATAATATGTTTATCAAATTTATCAGATTTTAATAAAAATAATTGATGATCATACATTAGATTTTTGAATATTGTAGGAGAAATAATAATTTCATTTTTATATTTCACCAGATTTATTAATAATATAAATACTTCAATAAAAAGAAAATTTTCTTATAATTTTATTATTAAATCAATAATTATATTATTATTTTTTATCATTATAATTTCAAATGTTAATAAATTTTAAATTTGGTACAATAATTTTAACGAAATTTTCAGAGTATTTATATTAAATAAATTAAATTTAATTGATATCAATTCAATATATATATATAAACAATATAAATTTGAATTCATTAATTTTTATCATATATATTTTAAATGTTTTAAGATTAATTGTAAAATAAATTCTTCTAAATAAATTTACTTCACGTAAAATATATTAAATGAAAAAATCAAATTTAAAATCAAATAAATTATTAAGAATAAATAATTTAATAATTGTAATTTTACCTACTCCTTTAAGTTCTACTATGATATGAAATTTTGGTTCATTATTAGGAATTTGTTTAATTATTTAATTAATTACAGGATTATTACTATCTTTATATTATTGCCCTGATATTTAATTAGCATTTAATAGAATTATTTTTATTCTGCAAGATGTAAATTATGGGTAATTTTTCTGATTATGCCATATCAATGGGGCTTCAATATTTTTAATTTATTTGTTTATTTATATTGGACGTAGAAATTATTATAATTCATTTTCTTTATATAAAACTTTAAATTCTGGAATTTTTTTTTTTTAATTACTATAATAACAGCTTTTTTAGGTTACGTATTACCATGAGGACAAATATCTTTTTGAGGAGCAACAGTAATTACGAATTTACTTTCAGCTATCCCTTATATAAGACATTCTTTAGTTTTGTAATTATGAGGAGGGTTTTCAATTAATAATGCTACATTGAATCGATTTTATTCATTTTATTTTATCATACCATTTGTCGTGGTAGCTTCAGTTATTCTCCATTTAATATTTCTTTATAAAACTTGTTCTTCTAATCCTTTAGGATTAACTAGAAATTTTTATAAAATTTCTTTTGATCCTTATTTTTCAGTTAAAGATATTTGAGGATTTATTTAATTTTTTATTATTATTTCATTCATCTGTTTATCAATACCTTATGGATTATCAGATCCTTAAAATTACAATAAAGCTAACCCTATAATTACTCCCATTTATATCCAACCTGAACGATATTTTTTATTTGCTTATGCAACTCTTTGTTCTATTCCTAACAAATAAGGAGGAGTTACTGCTTTAGTATTATCAATTTTAGTTTTAATTATTATACCATTTAATTTTAAATATAAAATAAAATCATTTAAAATTTATTTTTTAAATCAAATTTTATTTTTAAATTTTGTTGGATTATTTATTAACTTAACTTGAATTAGAGCCCGTCAAATTAAAAAATCCATATATTTTTATTGGACAAATTTCATCAATTTTTTATTTTTTATATTTTTTCATATATTTTTATATTTTTAAAAATCTGATTTATATTTAAATAAATAATTATCTAGTTTCTTAAGCTATATGTTTTGAATACAACTGAAAGAATATAATTTTTCTAATAATTTAAAATTTTAATTAATGAAATGATTATTAAATAATTTAATCTTACAGGTAAATAACGTATTTAAGTTAAATATATTGAATTATTATATCGAAATCGAGGAAATGTTTCTCAAATTCTAATTACTAAAAATAAAATTTTTGAGTAAATTAAATCAAATTCTATTTCAAATAAAGTCCCTCCTATAAATATAAATATAAATAATATTATTATAAATAAAATTATACCGTATTCTGCAATAGTAATTAATGCAAATCTTCCTCTTATATATTTAATGTTAAATCCTGATACTAATTCTGATTCTCCTTCAGAAAAATCAGAAGGTGTTCAATTTATTTCTGCTAATAGTCTAGCAAAAAAAATCAATATTTATTAAAAATTATAAAAAAAAATCAAAAATATTTTCGTTAATTTATAAAATTAAATAATTAAATTTTTTTTCTTAATAATAAAATTGATGAAATTATTTAAATTATTCTTACTTCATAAGAAATAGTTTGAGCAATTCTTTGCAACCCTTTTTACAATGGATAAATTCCATTAGATGATTATCCTCTAATTATTAAAGGATAGACTCTTAAACGTATAAAACATAAAATTAATATTAAATTTATTTCACTTAAAATTATTATATTCAAGTAAGAAATTAAATTTTATGAAACAAATATCAAAAATATTCTTGATAAAGGACTAATTAAATAAAATAAATAATAAGATTTAAAAATTAACGAGATTTCTTTATTAAATAATTTAATTGCATTACTTAAAGGTTGGAATAACCCTATTTTACTAACTTTATTTGGACCTTTTCGAATTTGAATATATCCTAAGACTTTACGTTCTAATAATGTAATAAAAGTTACTCTAAGTAAAACTATTAAAATTTTATTTGATCTTCTATTAAAAAAATTTAGATATATGTATATATATGTATAATTATTATTTTAAAAAATTTTAATTAATCAATTCTAAATTTATCACACTTATCTGTTAAAATAATTATTTTTATTTTTAAATAAATTAATTATTAAAAAAATTAAGTTCTTTCGTACAGATATTCTTTTAAATTATTAAGATAGAATACAATCTGGCTCACACCGATTTAAACTCAAATCATGTGAGATTTTAAAAGTCGAACAGACTTAATTTATTAATTTCTTAATCAATAATTCATCTTAATTCAACATCAAGGTCGCAATCTTTTTCACTAATATGAACTTATATAAAAATAACGCTGTTATCCCTATATTTATTGTTAAAAATAGCTGTTATGGTAATTTATTTTGATTATTATAATTAAATTTTTAAATATAATTTATTCATAGTAAATTGAAAAAAAATTTATTTTAATTTTCTTATATTCCCAATATAATATTTTTAATTATTAAAAATTTTTATATATTGATTACAAATTAACAATATAAAATTCTATGGGGTCTTCTTGTCTTTTATAAATATTTAAGATTTTTTACTTAAAAATGAAATTTAATTATTTAATTTTATGAAGATTTTATTTTATTTATTTTTTTATTCTAGACTTTATTAGAAAGCCAAGTAATTATGCTACCTTAGTACAAAAATGCAGCTATATGAAAAAATTTTCATAGAGCAGAAATTATTTATTGTTATGAATACAATAAACTATGTTCTTATTTAACAAACAAATATTAATTATTGCCGAATTTATTAAATTAATTTTTGAATTTCAAAATTTTTTAATTAAATTTTTACTAATTCAATGAATAATAATTAAATTTTTTTATTAAATTAAATAATTTTATTAATATTAAAATATGACTTAAATAATTTTAATGTAATAAATTTATTATAATAAATTTTAAAAAAATATAAATTTTTTATTATATTTTTAAAACTAATCTATCTTTATAATAATTAAAATAATTTTTAAGCTTGTTCCTAAAAATTTTTTGAAAAAAATATATCTAAAATTTTTAATCAATTCAAATATTAATTTTTAACTAAATTAAATTTAATTATAAAATAATTGAATATCATTAATTATGAATAACAAATGATTTTAAAAATATTAATTTTCAATAATTTTTATATTTATTTAATTCAATTACTTAAAAAAAAATTAAATTATTTATTTAATTTTAATAAACCCCCATACAAAAGGTAAAAAATAAAAAATTCATAATTTATTAAATTTAATTCATGTTCTTCCTCAATACCTGACATGTTTAATTATTTAATTAAAATAAATAAATTACCTACATATTTATTATTGATTTAAAAAAAGTTAAAATTGAAAATCTTCAGAATTTATTTGATCTATTATTTTAAAATAATATATTTTAATAATTTTTATTAGCAAAATAAATGTTATAAATTTAACTATATTTCTATTACTGAATACACTTTTCAGTATATTTACTCTGTTTTAACTTATTCTTAATGATTTTTAAAAGTAACAGGCAATTTGTACATATTTGAAATTAAATTCAAGTAAAATAATTTTTTTTTTTTTTATTCAAATCCAATTTCGAAATATAAAATTTAATAATATAACAAATTCATTAATTGTATTTCATTTATATTCTTATATATAATGACATATTGATTGATAATTTTATTTTATAAATATTTTAATCAATAAATTTAAAAGAAATAATTTTATTACAAACATTCATAAATTTTATAATATAAGTTTATTTTATTATGGGATATTAAATTAAATAACAAAATCCCCTAATAAATTCAAATACCGTCATAATTTTTAATTTTTATTTTTTAATAATTGATAATTCATATAATTGTTTTTAAATAAAATAGTAGGGTATGTAATTCTAGTTTTTATAATAATTCAAGAATTATCTATATTAAATTTAACAAAAATAATTTTTCATGAGAATTTGGAATTTTTTCTTAAAATTTTTATTTAAATTATTTATATCAAAAAAAATTCGTAAATTTATTGTTATAAATTTATTTATTTATATGCTTTGTATAACCGAAAATGCTGGCACAAAGTAATTCGATATTAATTTTATATCTATTTATTTATTTATTAATAATTATTAATTCTATATATTGAGTTTGATATAAATTATTTAAATTTACTTATATCATAAAATTTAATACATACAAATTGGAAATCATAAATCTTTAACTAAATTAAAATTTATCGAATTTTATTTTAATATCTTTTTTTTTTATGTAAAGAAAAAATTTTCAATAAACTAAAATTTTAATTTAAAAAGAAAAAATATTTATTTTTTAATTATGAATTTAAGGACTAAAAATAAGTCTATTTATTAAAATTTAATCATTTAACATAATTAAAAATTAAATAACATTAAAATTTTTTAAAATATAATCCTGCCTCAACAGTACCTACCTTAGAATATTTTATACGGGTACATTAATGACATACCTTGTAAGAGGAATGATTAGTATTTTGCAGTATATACTTCAAAATTTCTTTGTTTTATAATATTTTCAAGGTAAAATCCTGCCCCAACGGTACCTACCTTAGAATATTTTATACAGGTACATTGATGACATACCTTGTAAATGGAATAATTAATATTTTGCAGTATACACTTTAAAATTTCTTCGTTTAATAATATTTTTAAGATAGAATCCTGCCCTAACGGTACCTACCTTAAAATATTTTATACAGATTTATTGATTACATACCTTGTAAACGGAATAATCTATATGTTGCAGTATACACTTCAAAATTACTTCGTTAGATGATAGTTTTTGGATAGAATCCTGCCCGAACGGTACCTCCCTTAGAATTATTTATACGGGTACATTAATGACATACCCTGTAAGAGAAATGATCAATGTTTTGCAGTAAACACTTCAAAATTCCTGCGTTTGAAAATATTTTTTAGATAGAATCCTGCCCTAACGATACCTACGTTAAAATATTTTATACAGGTACATTGATGACATACCTTGTAAGAGGAATAATTAATATTTTGCAGTGAACACTTCAAAATCTCTTCGTTTAATAATATTTTTCAAATAGAATCCTGCCCCAACGGTACCTACCTTAGAATATTTTAAACGGGTACATTGAAGACATACCTTGTAAGAGGAATAACCAATATTATATATATATATATATATATATTATGATAATAATAATTAATAGTAATGATAATAATAATTATAATAATAATAATAATAATAATAATAATAATTCTATTAATATCAATTAAATAATTGAAATATAAAGAATAATGATATATAAAATTTAAGATTTTTGTATATTATACATTTTTCATACTAATATTTTTTTTTTTTAAACAAATGGATATTTAATCATTATTATATTAAATATTTAAATTTTTTATTTTTAATTATATAAGTGTTCTTAATAAATAAATATTTTATAATTAATAAGTTTATATATATATACTATTTAACGTGAGAACATAGATTTAGATTTAAAAAAAAAAATTAATAGCTATTGAATTGAAATAGTTAAAAAAAGTAAAATTTTGTTTAAAAAGTTTATTTGATATAATTTAATAAATTTATAACAATAAAAATATTATTCAAATTAAATTTATTTTTTTTAATTAAAAAAAAAAGAAGATATTTATTATTATATATTATATAAACATTTTTAAATTTATATATGAGATTTATTAACTAAATAAATAATTAATAATTTATAAATATTTCTAACAAGGTATGTCATCAATGTAGCAAAATAAAATATTCTAAGGTAGGTACCGTTGGGGCAGGATTCTTTCTAAAAAATATTATTAAACGAAGAAATTTTAAAGTGTACACTGCAAAATATTGATTATTCCTCTTACAAGGTATCTTATTAATGTGATTAAATTTTATTAATTTTAATTAATATAGAAAAAAACAAGTTGTATTATTTATTTAATTAAATTTATTAATGAATAAATAAAATTTATATTCAATCAATATATTTAAAACTTTAAAGGTTTTAAGTTAAATTCAACTTAAAATTTTTATACTATCTTATAAATCAAAATAAATATTGATATAAATAAAAATATTATATTTACATTTTAAATATTAAATATTTTAAAATTAATAAATTTAAAATTTTAATTTATTGAATAAGAATATATAATAGAAAAATAATAAATGATTTGTTTGTAAAAACATAAATTAAGTAGAGAAATTATTATTATTAATATTCTTAAATAAATTGATCTTGAATCGAAGTAATTATTTGTAAATTATCATGTAATAATAAATCCAGTAAAAGAAGGATTTATTGCTAATAATAAAATTATTAATAATAAAAAATAAAATATAGAATCGAAAATTCTACATTTTCTGTTTTAAAAGTAAAATTTAAATATCAAATATAAAAATATATGTATATATTTAAAGTAATAAAAATATAAAATAAAAAAAAATTATTTAAATTTTTCCATTTAAAAATATTAATATTAAAATTTAAAATACTTTCATTACTGAAGAAAAAAATATAATAATTTTTAAATGATATTTATTCATTCTTATTAAAGGAATTTAAATTAAATTATATATAATTATAAAGAAGTAAATTTTTCTAATATCAATAAATAAAATTATTAAAGGAATAAATTTCTGTTCAAGAGAATTTAAATAAAAAAAATTTCATTTAAATATTTATTTATTTCAATATATTACATATAGAATGAAGGGAGGCCTATTTTAATTATTATTCTTTTTATTACAAATAATAATATTTCTTTATCAAGAAAATTTAAATTGATTATAAACAATGATCAAAATAAAAATAAATAAGAATGAGATGTTTGATTAAAAAAATAATTTATTAAAATTTCCATATTTATTTGATTAAATATATAGATAGAAAGAATAAAACATCATAAATATAATTTTATTACTATTTATATGAAAAAAGATGATTTAGGAAAAAAAATTAGAAAATTAGAAAAAAAAAATTATAGGAAGAGAAAAATAATAATATCTAAAACTTTAATCGAAAGCCTGGATAAAAAATTATTTTGATAGAATAACATATTTAATTATTAATTAATTAATTTTATTAATAATTAAACCCATAATAGAGGTAAATTATTGTTAATAATATTATTAAAATTCAATTTCCAATTAATATTGTAGCTAATTTAAGCGACTAAATTGTAAATATATTGATAAATTTTATTTTATTATAATTTTATATAAAATTTGTTTTATACATTTAAATTTTTGAAATTCGAGAAAATAATTTATTTTAGTTCATATATTAATTAAGATATTAAGATATTTGAATTTCTCATTTATCATATAAATATAAAATTATTTATATCTTTAAATTCAAATTATTATAAAAATAATTTGTTTGAATTAGCAATTCATTATTTTAAGTATATTATTAGATATTTTTGAATAAATCGATAATATTTATTAAAATTTAGGGTCAAAATTAAAATCCAATTTTTTAGATTCATTTACTTATTTAAATCAAAGTAGAGCCCTTTAAATCATTCTATATATAGTTCTTAAATTAAAATAAAAAAACAAAATTAACTATTAAAATTAAATAATAATGATTTAGAAAATTTATAAATAAAAATGGGAGTACAATTGCAATTTCAATATAAAAAATTAAAAAAATAATTAAAATTAAATAAAATCGTAAAGAAATATAAAGTCGATTACTTGAAATTAAATTAAAGCCACATTCAAATTTTCATATTTTTTCACGTTCTTTAAATATTTTTTTTGATAAAATAAATTTCAATCTTATTATCATTATGATAATTAGAATAATCAAGAATAAAAATGAAATTATTTTGATTATTATTTACATTAAAATTTAAACTTTTTAATTTAAAATTAAATATACTTATTTATATCATCTAAATTAATTTAATAAGATAGAAAATAAACAAAAATATTTTAAAATAATCAAACTACATCAACAAAATGTCAGTATCAAGCAGCAGCCTCAAATCCAAAATGATGGATTCTTAAAAAATTTTTTATATTTAATAAAAAAAAATTAATTAATCAAAAAATTGTTCCAATCAATAAATGGAATCCATGAAATCCTGTAGATATAAGAAAATTGATCCGTATACTGAATCTCTAGAAGTAAAATAAGCAGAAAAGTACTCTTTTAATTGATAGAAAGAAAAAATTACCCCTATTTAAATAGTAATAATTAATCCTAATATTCTTTGCTTAAAATTTATATTAATTAATAAATAAGAGCATCATGTAATAGAAATCCCTGAAGATAAAAAAATAATTGTATTTAACAAAGGGATTCTATAAGGATCAAATATTATAATATTTTTAGGAGGTCATCTTTCTCTAATCTCAATTCTTGGAGATGAAAATATATGAAAATGACTTAAAAAAATTCTAATAAAGGATAAAATTTCAGAAATAATAAATAAAAATATTCCTAATTTTAATCCTCTTAATACTTTAAATGTATGATAACCTTAATATAATATTTTTTAAACTACATTTCGTCATTACTGGTATGAAATAATAATAGATGAAATTAAACTTAAAAAAATTTGTTTATATTCTATAAAATTAAATCAATATACATATTTTATAATTAAATTAAAAATCGAAAATAATATTAAAATAGGTTAAGGCTTTAAGGTGACTAAGTGAGAAGGTTGGAATAATATTTTTTTTTAAATTTGATTTTCTTCTATATAAAACTCTTAATACTGAAAATACATAAGCTTGGATGATTAAAACACTTAATTCTGAAATATTTAATAATCTTTGTCTTATTAATATAATAATTAATATTATTATTCTTAATGAAGATTCAGTTAATGAAATTAAGGTTATTAATGAATTTCCAGCAATCATATTATCTGATAGCTGTACTCTTAATGTTCCAAATCAAATCATATTTCTTAAGGATTCTACAATTACTATTAAAGGAAATAAAATATTTGGAGTTCTTTGAGGAACTAAATGGATAAATATATGATTAGTATTTTTAACTCATCCAATTAATATAAAAGATAATCATAATCTTAATAATAATGATATTCTCATTACTAAGTGTCTTGATCTAGTAAAAATATAAGAAAATATTCCTATAAAGTTATTTAATAAAATTATTATAAGAAATCTAATCAAAATTAATGAATTTATAATATTCAATTTCATATTTAATAATATTTTGAATTAAATATTTAGAATATTAATTACATTATTCAGTTTGTTTTATTTGGTATCCTACTTTTAAAGAACTGATTTTTTCAATCACAGATAGTAAATATGACTTCAAATAAAATATAAATTATTATCAATTCAATTTCTAAAATTTTTCAATGTATTTGACTCTAATACAATTGATATAAATCTATGATTAACTCCACGAATTCCTGAACATTGACCGTAAAATAATCCTGGACGATTTAAATTTATTCTAATTTGATTTAATCGTCCTGGGATTGCATCTACTTTTATCTCTAGTCTCGTAACAGTAAATGAATAAATTACATTTATCGATCTTATTATAAATCGTAAATTTAAATTTACTAGAACAATTAATAAATTATCAACATCTAATAATTGGAAATTAAAATTTTCTATATCAGAAATTATAAAAGAATCAAATATTGAATCTTTGAAATCTGAGTATTCATATGATCAATATTATTGATGACCTTAAATTTGAATTGATAAGTATGGATTAAAAATTTTATCTCCTAAATATAAAATTTTTAAACATGGAATAGCTCAGAAAAAAAAAAAAAATTGGGACGATAGTTTAAATAATTCGAATTAAATGACCTTAAAATACGAATTTATTTAAATATATATTAAATAATATAAAAATTAATATATACATAATTAAAATTATAATTATTACAATAATAATTATTGCATGATCATCAAATATAATTAAATTTTTTATAATAAACAAATTAGAATCTGGAAATATAATGTTTGCTTATGAAGAAATCAATTAAAAATTTATTAAAAATTTTATTACTTCTAAAAATAAAATAATTTATGTTATTAGATCTTAAATTTATTGCACTAATCTGCCATATTAAAAATTCAATTTAATCAAACAGGAATTTTTGGGATTTCATAAAAAGAATGAGATCTAGGAGGATAAGAAAATATTCAATTAATTGAATTATTAGAAATTTTTATAAATAAAATTAAACGTATTCTTATAAATCTTTCTAAGATAATGTAAAAAAATATCAATTTTCTAATCAATGAAATTAAAGATCCAATTGAGGAAATTATATTTTAACATACATATAAATTAGGATAGTCTCTATTTTGTCGTAGTATTCCACTTAAACCTAAAAAATGTTGGGGAATAGAAGTAATATTTACTCCTAAGAATATTAGAAAAATTAAATTTTTATTATTATTTTATTTATTAAAACTCTAAAAATCAATGGATATTAATAAAAAAATCTTTCAGAAATTGCAAATACTGCTCCTATAGATAGAACATAATGAAAATGAGCTACTACATAATAAGTATCATGTAGAACAATATTAATAAAAGAATTAATAAGTGTAATTCCTGTTAATCCTTTTAAAGTAAATAAAAAAATTAATCCTTACAATCATAAATTTGTAATATTTAAGTTTTATTCCATTTAATGATGCCAATAATCTAAAAATTTTGAATCCAGTAGGAATAGCAATAATTATTGTTGCAGAAGTAAAATATGCTCATGTATCTACATCCAGCCCAATAGTTAATATATGATGAGCTCAAACAATAAAACCTAATAGTCTGAAAGAGATTATAGCATAAATTATTTCTATAATACCAAATACTTATTTTTTTATTCTTTCATTACAAATTATATGAGAAATTAAACCAAATCCTGGTAAAATTAAAATATAAACTTCTGGATGACCAACAAATCGAAATAAATGTCGATATAATACTGGATCTCCCCCTTTAACTGGATCAAAAAACAAAGCATTAAGATTACGATCAAATAATAATATAGTAATTGCTCGTGCTAAAACAGGAAGAGATAATAATAATAAAATTGCTGTTAATAATATTGCTCAAGCAAATAAAAGTGATATTTCTAATTTAAAAATTTTTATATTTAAAATTGTTAAAACAAAATAATTAGATTCTATAATAGATGAAGCTCCTGCAATATGTAAAGAAAAAATTGATAAATCTACTGATGGACCTATATGTGATGAATTAGAAAATAAAGGAGGATAAACAGTTCAACCTGTTCCTGTTCCAGATCCAACAAATATTCTAGAAATTAATAGTATAATCCTTAGAGGAAGTAATCAAAATCTTATATCATTCATTCGAGAAGAAGCTATATCAGAAATTCCTATAATTATAGGAATTAAATAATTTCCAAATTCTCCTATAATAACAGGTATAACAAAAAAAAAAATTATAATTAATGCATGAGCTGTAACTAAAGATTTATAAATTTGATCACTCCTAATTAAAGATCTAGGATTTCCCGATTCTAATCGAACTAAAATTCTTAGTCTAAAAACCTAAAATTCCAGATCATATTTTAAAGATAAAATATAATATTCCAGTATTTATATGATTAGTAGAAAATATTCATGTTTTTGTTTATTTAAATAGCTTAAATTTTGAAAACATCATATTTTTAATATAAAAATGAAATTAATTTTTATAAATATTTAAAAATCCTAATATTTTATTAATATTTTCATTATTAAATTTTAAAATAAACTATTTATATTTAAATTATTAGTATTGATAAAATAAATAATCTTATTATTATTATTAAATTTATTATTCAACTATAAGAATAAATTTTGAAATTCATAAATTTTAGAATATTAATAATAAAATTTTCAAAGATAAAATTAATTATTCCTTTATCAATTTAAAAACAATATTTTTTTATTATTTTTAATAAAAAAAAATTTAAATAAAAATTAAAACAATATTAAAATTATATTTTTCCGAAAAAAAATATTGTAAAATTATTTTTGACATGTTTAAATTGAAATAAATCGAATCTAAGAATAATTAAAATCAGACATAAAAATAAAATTTTAATTTTTCTAAATTTCAGTAAGTAAATTTCTTTAATATTTATGAAAATTATTATTAAAAAAATTTTTTAAATATAATTAAATAATTATTACAATTATCATAGAAAATTTTATAATTTTAGTATCATTACAATTAAAATAATTCATAAAATTTATTCTTTTATTAATTAAATAATAAATGAATTAAATAGAATATATAACTGTAAATATTGTTCTAATGATTGATATATAATATAAGATTAAAAAAAATAATTTTTAAAATTTTTTTTAAAATTAAATCTTTAAAATGAAATCCAGAAAAAAATAGCATACCACATAAAGAAAAATTAGAAATCATCATTATAATTATAGTTATTGGCATTGAATTTATCAAATTTTTTATAATAGGAATATCTTGATAATTATTCATTGAATATATAATAATTCCTGAACATATAAATATCATTGATTTAAATATAGCATGAATAATTAAGTGAAAATAAACTAAAAGATGAAATTTAATTCAATAAATTACTAGTGTTAATCCTAATTGTGAAAGAGTAGAATATGCAATAATTTTTTTTAAATCATATTCAAAATTTGCTGATAAGCCAGCTATTAATATCGTTATTATCCTAGTAATAGTGATATGAAATGATAATATTTTATTTTTATATATTAAATAATAAACTCGAATTAAAATATAAATTCCTGCCGTTACTAAAGTAATTAATAAACTAATGATGATACTGGAGTTGGGGCAGCTGTAGCTGCTAAAAGTTAAGAAGAAATAAAAAATTGTGCTCTTTTAGTAAAAGCTCTAATTATAACTAAAATTAATAATATTTTATTATTGAAATTTGAATTTATAAAATTTTAAGAACCACAAATAATTATTAATCTTATAGATAATATAATCATAATATCTCTAATTTAATTTTTTAAAATTGTTAATATCTCAGAATTATAAAAATAAAAATTTTAATAATAAATAACTAGACAATAAGAAACTTATGCTTAACCGTCTTATCTCTAAATTAAAGAAATTATAGTTGGTCTTATAATTATTAATAATATAGAATAAATAAAAAAAATACTAAATAAAAGAATCGAATTTTGTATAAATCATGATTCATATATTCACAACAATGAAATATAATCATTGAAGAAATTAGGAATACAGTAAATAAAAAAATTTAGTAATTTAATCTATATAAATAAATATATCTAGTGACAAAAAATTTATGATTATAAAATTTTATTAAATAAATAAGTTTCATTTTATAAATATAAATATGTGACCAAAAATAAATATTTATAATCATATTATTAAGAAATAAATTCTTTCTAAATAGTATGGAATAATGTATTTAAAACAAATTTTAAAAGTCTGATTCCACAAATCAATATTTTTGATTAATTTTTTTAAATTAATGAAAAAAATTAGTTTTAAAAATTAATAAATTTGAAGGTAAAAAATAAAAAATTAATATCAAATATCACACTATATTGTTAGAATTAAATTTTAATTATTTATTATTTTATATTTCATGAAAACAGTATAAAAATAATCAAATATTAGAACATGCTCCAAAAAATATTTCTTGAATTAAAATTTTTATTATTATTTTCTACATCTTAAAATAATTATAACGATTATGATTTCTCTTAATAAACTCAAAGAAATTGGTAAAGCTATATTATTTATACATAATAAAAATTAAATTATCATTATTTATGGTATAAAATACACTATTTCTTTATTTATTATTATATTTCGACTTTCAGATCGTAAATAAAAATAATTAACTAAAATAAATATTCTTCATAAACATAACCTATTAGCAATTATTATTATTAATCCACCATAATACCCTCAAATTTTTATTAAAAATAATCCAAATAATATTATTCCTATATGGACGACGGATAAATAAGCAACAATAATTTAAATATCATAATGTTAAAGACATAAAAATCTCGAAAATAATATTCCAAAAAATCTTAAAATTATAATTTAATTATTAAAAATTTAAAAATTAATATTAATTATTACAATTATTCGATACAATCCGTATCCTTTTAATTTTTATATAATTACTGCTCAAATTATAGAACCAATAACAAGAGCTTCTACATGAGCTTTAGGTAAATAATTATAGAATAAAAATATAGGTAATTTCACTAACAATGCTCTAAATATATAAAAAAAAATATTTATTCAAAATTTATTCAATTAAATACTTTCTGAAAATATAAAAAATCTTATTGAATTAAATATTTATAAAAAAATAAATAATAAAATTATTTAAGTAAGAAAAAACAATTATGAAAAAAAAAATATTTATCAAGATGCTTTAAGTTGTTCAGGTTGGTATCCTCATCCTATAATTAATAGAATAGAAGATATAAGACTTAATTTAGATATAAAATAAAATATAAATAAATTAATAAATGAAAATCTTCATAATAAGACTAACATTAAAATACTTAACATAAATAAATAAATTGATATATTAAAATTTTTTTTCTCACTATTATTACGTATTTAAATATTAGTAATGTTAATATAATTATTATAAATTTAATTTTATTAATTATAAAATAAGAATTAATTATGATAAAATTATTATTATAATTGAATAATAAAATATTAATAAATTAGAATATGAAAATTGAAATTTTAAAAAATAAAAAATATATATATATAAAAAAAATTATAAAATAAAATTAATATAATTAAATAAGTCGAAAATTTTATCATAAATTTATTAATAAAAATTTAAATGTGTCTCTTTCTTTATTTCAAATTAATAATAATAACAAAGTTAAACCTTAAACTGTTTCACAAACAACAAAAATTGAATAAAATAATATTTAATTTAAAGGATTTATTGTGTTTACTATTAATATTAAAAATATTAATAATTTTAATATTGTAAATTCTAGTCTTTTTGAATTTAGTATAAAATTTTTATATAAGCAAGAATGTGGAAACAATAAAATAATAAATATAACAATATATAAATAATAATTTAAAAAAAAAATTGAAAAAAAAAAACGAATTAATTGTTAATCTTTAAAATTAATGTTTAAAGATAAAACTATTTTTAAATAATTATCAATTTAAGTAAAATAATAATTTTGTAAATTAAATTGATAAATTTTAATTTTATATAATTAAGCAATGAAATTTTTAATAAATACATTTATAATAAATTTTTTTTATTAACTTTGATTTTATTAATTATTAATTCTTCACCTTCTTAGTATAAAATGTTTTATCCTGTCATTTTAGGGTCAATATTTCTATCATACAATATAATATGTTTATTTAATTCATCAATTTTTAATAGAAATAATTGATGATCATACATTAGATTTTTGATTATTGTAGGGGGAATAATAATTTTATTTTTATATTCAACTAGATTTATCAATAATATAATTACTTTAATAAAAAAAATTGTTTGTAAAAATTTTATTATTGAATTAATAATTATGTTATTATTCTTCATTATTATAATTTTAAATGTATACCAATTTTTAATTTGGTACAGTAATTTTAACGAAATTTTCAGAGCATTTATATCAAATAAATATAATTTAATTGATTTAACTTTAATAATATTATATATATACATATATACAATATAAATTTTGATTTATTAATTTCTATTATTTATATTTTAATTGTTTTAAGATTAATTGTAAAATTAATTATAATGAATAAATTTCCTTAACGTAAAATAAATTAAATTAAAAAACCAAATTTAAAATTAAATAAATTATTAAGAATCATTAATTTAATCATTGTAATTTTACCTACTTCTTAAAATATTCCTATGATATGAAATTTTGGTTCATTATTAGGAATTTGTTTAATCATTTAATTAATCACAGGATTATAACTATCTTTACATTATTGCTCTAATATTGAATTAGCATTTGATAGAATTATTTATATTATGCAGGATGTAAATAATGGGTGATTTTTCCGATTAGGCCATATGAATAAAGCTTCAATATTTTTGATTTGTTTGTTTATTTATATTGGACGTGAAATTTATTACAATTCATTTTTTTTATATAAAACTTTGAATTGAGGAATTTTTATTTTTTTAAATACTATAATAACAGCTTTTTTAGGTTACGTATTACCATGAGGACAAATATCTTTTTGAGGAGCAACAGTAATTACAAATTTACTTTCAGCTATCCCTTATATAAGACATTCTTTAGTTTTATAATTATGAGGAGGGTTTTCAATTAATAATGCAACATTAAATCGATTTTATTCATTTTATTGTATTATACCATTTGTAGTGGTAGCTTCAGTTATTCTCTATTTAAGATTCCTTTATAAAACTTGTTCTTCTAATCCTTTAGGATTAACTAGAAATTTTTATAAAATTTCTTTTGATCCTTATTTTTCAGTTAAAGATATTTGAGGATTTATTTAATTTTTTATTATTATTTCATTCATCTGTTTATCAATACCTTATGGATTATCAGATCCTTAAAATTACAATAAAGCTAACCCTATAATTACTCCCATTTATATCCAACCTGAATGATATTTTTTATTTGCTTATGCAACTTTTTGTTCTATTCCTAACAAATAAGGAGGAGTTACTGCTTCAGTATTATCAATTTTAGTTTTATTAATTTTACCATTTAATTTTAAATATAAAATAAAATCATTTAAATTTTATTTTTTAAATCAAATTTTATTTTTAAATTTTGTTGGATTATTTATTATCTTAACTTGAATTGGAGCCCGTCCAGTTAAAAATCCATATATTTTTATTAGACAAATTTCATCAATTTTTTATTTTTTATATTTTTTTATATATTTTTATATTTCTAAAAAATCTGATTTATATTTAAATAAATAATTATCTAGTTTCTTAAGCTATATGTTTTGAATACAACTGTGAGAATATAATTTTTTTAATAATTTAAAATTTTAATTAATGAAATGATTATTAAATAATTTAATCTTACAGGAAAATAACGTATTCAAGTTAAATATATTAAATTATCATATCAAAATCGAGGAAATGTTCCTTGAATTCTAATTACTAAAAATAAAATTTTTGAGTTAATAAAATAAAATTTTATTTAAAATAAAGTCCCTCCTATAAATATAAATATAAATAATATTATTATAAATATAATTATCCCGTATTCTGCAATAAAAATTAATGCAAATCTTCCTCTTATATATTTAATGTTAAATCCTGATACTAATTCTGATTCCCCTTCAGAAAAATCAGAAGGTGTTCGATTCATTTCTGCTAATAGTCTAGCAAAAAAAATTAATATTTGTTAAAAATTATAAAAAAAAATCAAGAATATTTTTGTTAATTTACAAAATTAAATAATTAAATTTTTTTCCTTTATAATAAAATTAATAAAATTATTTAAATTATTCTTACTTCATAAGAAATAGTTTGAGCAATCCTTTGCAACCCTTCTCACAATGGATAAATTCCATTAGATGATTATCTTCCAATTATTAAAGGATAGACTCTTAAAAATATAAAACATAAAATTAATATTAAATTTATTTCACCTAAAATTATTATATTCAAGTAAGGAATTAAATTTTATGAAACAAATATCAAAAATATTCTTGATAAAGGACTAATTAAATAAAATAAATAATAAGATTTAAAAATTAACGAGATTTCTTTATTAAATAATTTAAGTGCATTACTTAAAGGTTAGAATAACCCTATTTTACTAACTTTATTTGGACCTTTTCGAATTTGAATATATCCTAAGACTTTACGTTCTAATAATGTAATAAAAGTTACTCTAAGTAAAACTATTAAAATTTTATTTAATCTTCTATTAAAAAAATTTAGATATATGTATATATATATATATAATTATTATTTTAAAAAAATTTTATCAATAAATTTTAAATTTATCACACTTATCTGTTAAAATAATTATTGTCATTTGTAAATAAATTAATTATTAAAAAAATTAAGTTCTTTTGTACAGATATTTTTTTAAATTATAAAGATAGAATCTAATCTGGCTCACACCGATTTAAACTCGAATCATTAGAGATTTTAAATTCGAACAGACTTAATTTATTAATTTCTTTATTAATAATTTATCTTAATTTAACATCAAGGTCGCAAACTTTTTTACCAATACGAACTTATATAAAAAATAACGCTGTAATCCCCAAGGTGATTTATTTTAATAGTTATGATTAAATTTTTCAATATAATTTATTCATAATAAATTACTAAAAAATTTATTTAAATTTTTTTTTATCCATAATATAATATTTTTAATTCATAAAAATTTTTATTTATTAATTATAAATTTATAATATAAAATACTTCAGGGTTTTCTTGTTTCTCATAAATATTTAAGATATTTCACTTAAATATAAAATTTAATTATTTAATTTTAAAAAGATTTTATTTTATTTATTTTTTATTCTAGACTTTATTAGAAAGCCAAGTGATTATGCTTTCTTAGTACAAAAATGCAGCTATTTAAAAAAATTTTCATAGAGCACAAATTATTTATCATTATTAATACAATAAACTATGTTCTTATGAAACAAATGAATATTAATTATTGCCGAATTTATTAAATTAATTTTTAAATTATACAATTTTTTAATTTAATTTTTACCCATTTAATTATTATTAATTTAATTTTCTCATTAAATTAAAAAATTTTATAAATATTAAAATATAACTCAAATAATTTTAATGTTATAAATTTTCTATTATAAATTATAGAAAAATAAAAATTTTTAATTATATTTTTGAAATTAATTTGTTTTTACAATTATTAAAATAATTTTTAAGCTAATCCCTAAAAATTTTTTTAAAAAAAATATATTAAAATTTTTAATTTATTGAAATATTAATTTTTAACTTAATTAAATTTAATCATAAAATAATTAGATATAAATTATTACGAATAACAAGTAATTTTAATTAAAATATTTAAAATAATAATTTTTATTAATTTAAATATTCATTTAATTTAATCATTTTAGAAAAAATAAAATCAATTATTTAATTTCAATTAACCCTGATACAAAAGGTAAAAAATAATAAATTTATAATTTTTTTACTTAAATTTATATTTTTTCCCAATACCTAAAATAATAAATTATTCAATTTTTTTAAAATAAATCACCAACATATTTATTAGCAATTTAAAAAAAATTAAAACTAAAAATCTATAAA
Source organism: Copidosoma floridanum (assembly GCF_036245765.1). NCBI lineage: Eukaryota > Metazoa > Arthropoda > Insecta > Hymenoptera > Encyrtidae > Copidosoma > Copidosoma floridanum. The sequence goes on along the minus strand of NW_028321908.1, from coordinate 426,358 downwards.
ATTTATTTGATTCATCATTTTAAAATAATATATTTAAATAATTTTTGTTAGAAAAATAAATGTTATAAATACAACTATATTTCTATTACTTAATACACTTTCCAGTATATTAACTCTGTTTTAACTTATTCTATATAATTTTTAAAAGTGACAGGCAATTTGTACAGATTTATAATTAAATTTGAGTGGAATAACTTTTTTTTTTTATTTTAAATTCAATTTTGAAACAATAATTTCAATAATTCAATTTATTGTATTTTATTTATATTCTTATATATAATAACATATTGATTGATAATTTTATTTTATAAATATTTCTATTATCAAATTAAAAAAAAATAATTTTATTACAAATATACATAAATTTTATAATATAAGTTTATTTTATTGTGGAATATTAAATTAAGTAACAAAATCCCCTAATAAATTAAAATACCGTCATAATTTTTAATTTTTATTTTTTAATAATTGATACATTATATAATTGATTTTAAATAAAATAGTAGGGTATATAATCTTAGTTTTTATAATATTTTGAGAATTATCTTTATTAAATTTAATAAAAATAATTTTTTATAAAAATTTGAAAATTTTATCTTAAAATTTTTATTACAATTATTTATATTAATTAATATTCATAAATTTATTGTAATAAATTTATTTATTTATATGCTTTAAATAACCGCAAATGCTGGCACAGAAAAATTCGATATTAATTTTATATCTATTTATTAATTTCTTAATAATTATTAATTCTATATATTAAGTTTAATAAAAATTATTTGAATTTACTTATATCATAAAATTTAATACATACAAATTGAAAATCATAAATCTTTAACTAAATTAAAATTTATCAAATTTAATTTTAACATCTTTCTTTCTTATGTAAAAAAAAAATTTTTAATAAACTAAAACTTTTATTTAAGAAAAAAATATATTTATTTTTAAATCATGAATGTAAGGACTAAAAACTAGTCTATGTATTAATATTTTATTATTTAACTAATTAAAAATAAAATAACATTAAAATTTTTCAAATAGAATCCTGCCTCTAAGGTACCAACCTTAGAATATTTTATACAGGTACATTAATGACATACCTTGTAAGAGGAATAATCAATATTTTGCAGTATACACTTTAAAATTTCTTCGTTAAATAATATTTTTAAGATAGAATCCTGCCCCAACGGTACCTACCTTAGGATATTTCATACAGTTTCATTAATAACAAACCTTGTAAGAAAAATGATCGATATGTTGCAGTATACACTTCAAAATTTCTTCGTTTAATAATATTTTTAAGATAGAATCCTGCCCCAACGGTACCTACCTTAGAATATTTTATACAGTTTTATTAATGACATACCTTGTAAGAGAAATGATTAATATTTTGCAGTATACACTTCAAAATTTCTTCGTTAAATAATATTTTTAAGATAGAATCCTGCCCCAACGGTACCTACCTTAGGATGTTTTATACGAATACATTAATGACATATCTTGTAAGAGGATTGGTCAATATTTTGCAGTATACACTTTAAAATTTTTTCGTTTAATAATATTTTTTAGATAGGATCCTGCTCCAACAGTACCTTACTTAGAATATTTTATACGAGTTCATTAATGACATACCTTGTAAGAGGAATGATCAATATTTTGCAGTATACACTTTTAAATTTCTTCGTTTAATAATATTTTCAAGATAGAATCCTGCCCCAACGATACCTACTTTAAAATATTTTATACGGGTACATTGATGACATACCTTGTAAAATTAACGATCAATATTTTGCAGTATACACTTAAAAAGTTCTTCGTTGAATAATATTTTTTAGATAGAATTCTGATTCAACAGTACCTACATTATTATATTTTATACGGGTACATTGATGTCATACCTTGTAAAAGGAATAATCAATATTTTGCAGTATACACTTAAAAATTTTCTCGTTTAATAATATTTTTCAGATAGAATCCTGCCCCATCGGTACCTACCTTAGAATATTTTATACAGATTCATTGATTACATACCTTGTAAGAGAAATAATCTATATTTTGCAGTAATCACTTTAAAATTTCTTCGTTTCATAACATTTTTTAGAAAGAATCCTGCCCCAACGGTACCTACCTTAAAATATTTTGTACGGGTACATTAATGACATACCTTAGAAGAGGTATGATTAATGTTTCGCAGTATACACTTTAAAATTTGTTTGTTTAATGATATTTTTAAGATAAAATCCTGCCTTACCGGTACCTACCTTAGAATATTTTATACGGGTACAATAATGACATACTTTGTAAGAGAAATGATAAATATTTCGCAGTATACACTTTAAAATTTCTTCCTTTGTTAATATTTTTAAAATAGAATCCTGCCCCAACGGTACCTCTCTTAGAATATTTTATACGGGTACATTAATGACGTACCTTGTAAGAGGAATGATCGAATATTTTGTAGTATACACTTTAAAATTTCTTCGTTTAATAATATTTTTAAGATAGAATCCGCCCCTAACGGTACCTACCTTAAAATATTTCATACGAGTACATTGATGACATACCTAGTAAGAGGAGTGATCAATGTTTTGCAGTATGCACTTCAAAATTTCTTTGTTTAATAATATTTTTAAGATAGAATCCTGCCCCAACGGTACCTACCTTAGAATATTTTATACGGGTACATTGATGACATACCTTGTAAGAGGAATGATCAGTATTTTGCAGTATACACTTTAAAATTTCTTCGTTTGATAATATTTTTTAGATAGAATCCTGCCCTAACGGTACCTCTCTTAGAATATTTTATACGGGTACATAGATATTTTACCTTGTAAGAGGAATGATCAAATTTTTTGTAGTATACACTTCAAAATTTCTTCGTATAATAATATTTTTAAGATAAAATTCTGCCCCAACGGTACCTACCTTAGAATATTTTATACAGGTACAATAATGACATACCTTGTAAGAGGGATGATCAGTATTTTGTTTTTTGATGATCAGTATAAAATTTTTTTGTTTAATAATATTCTTTAGATAGAATTCTGCCTAAACGGTACCTACCTTAGAATGGTTTTTACGGGTACTATAATGACATACCTTGTAAGAGGAATGATCAATATTTTATATATATATATATCATGATGATAATAATTTATAGTAATGATAAAAATAATAATAATAATAATAATTATGATAATGATATTAAATCTATTAATATTTATTAAATAATTAAAATATTAAAAAAATAATGATATATAAAATTTAAGTTTCTTATATATTATACATTTTTCATACTAATATTTTTTTTTAAAACAAATGGATATTTAATCATAATTATATTAAATATCTAAATTATTTATTTTTAATTTTATAAGTGTTCTTAATACATGAAAATTTAATTATTAATAAATTTATATATACATATACACTATTTAACGTAAGAACATAGATTTAGATTTTAAAACAAAAAAAATTGATAGCTATTTAACTGAAATAGTTTAAATTAGTAAAATTTTGTTTGAAAAGTTAATTTAATAAAATTCAATAAATTCATTTTAATAAAAATATTATTTAAATTAAATTTATTTTTTATAATTTTTTTTTAAAGAAAAGATATTTATTTTGAAGTGTATACTGCAAAATATTGACCATTCCTCTTACAAGTTATCTTATTAAAGTAATTAAATTTCATTAATTTTAATAAATATAGGAGAAATAAATTTTATTATTTATTTAATTGAATTTATTAATAAATATTTGAAATTTATATTTAATAAATATATTTAAAAGTTTGAAGGTTTTAAGTTTAATTTAACTAAAAATTTTTATACAATCTTATAAATCAACATAAATATTGATATAAATAAAAATATTAGATTTTAATTATTAATATTAAATGTTTCAAAATTATTGAATTTAAAATTTTAATTTATTAAATAAGAATATATTGTAGAAAAATAATAAATGATTCGTCTGTGAAAAAATAAATTACGTAGAGAAATTATTATTATTAATATTAGTAAATAAATTGATCTTGTATTAGAGTAATCATTTGTTAACAATTATTCATTAATAAATCCAGTAAAAGAGGGAATTATTGCTAATGATAAAATTATTAATAATAAAGAATAAAATATAGAATTAAAAAAATATTACATTTTTTATTTTAAAAGTAAAATTTGATCTAAAAATATCAAAATATATATAAATGCTTAAAGAAATAAAAATATAAAATAAAAAGAAAATTATTCAAATTTTTTCATTTAAAAATATTAATAATAAAATTCAAAATACTTGAATTACTGAAAAAAAAGATATCATAATTTTTATAGAATATTTATTTATTCTTATTATAGAAATTTAACTTAAGTTATATATAATTATTAAAAAGTAAATGTTTCTAATATGAATAAATAAAATTACTAAAGGAATAAATTTTTGTTCTGAAGAATTTAATTAAAAAAAATTTAATTTGAACATTTATTTATTTTAATATATTACATATGAAGAGGAGGGAGGCCTATTTTAATTATAATTCTTTTTATTAGTAATAATAATATTTCTTTATTAAAAAAATTTAAATTGATTATAAACAATGATAAAAATAAAAATAAATAAGAATCAAATGTTTAATTGAAAAAATAATTTATTGAAATTTCTATATTTATTTAATTAAATATATAAATAGAAAGAATAAGACGTCTTAAATTTAATTCTATTACTATTTATATAAAAAAAGATGATTTAGGAAAAAAAATTGGAAAATTAGAAAAAAAAAATTATAGAAAGAGAAAAATAATAATATCTAAAACTTTAATCGAAAGCCTGAATAAAAAATTATTTCGATAAAATAACATATTTAATCATTAATTAATTAATTTTATTATTAATTAAAACCAAAATAGAGGTAAATTATTGTTAATAATATTATTAAAATAAAATTTCCAATCAATAATGTAGCTAATTAAATCAAATAAGTTGTAAATTTATTGATAAATTTTATTTTATTATAATTTTATATAAAATTTGTTTTATACATTTAAATTTTTAAAATTCGAGAAAATAATTTATTTTATTCTATATATTAATTAAGATATTAGGATATTCAATTTTTTTATTTATTATATAAATATTAAATTATTTATAACTTTAATTTTAAATTATTAAAAAAATAATTTATTTAAATTTGCAATTTATTATTTCAAATGAATTATTAGATATTTTAAAATGAATGGATAATATTTATTAAAATTTCAAGTCAAAATTAAAATCCAATTCTTTAGATTCATTTATTTATTTAAATCAAAGTAGAGCTTCTTTAAATAATTCTTTTTATAATCCTAAAATTAGAAAAAAAAAAACAAAATTAACTATTAAAACTTAATAATAATAATTTAAAAAATTTATAAATAAAAATAGGAGTACAATTGCAATTTCAATATCAAAAATTAAAAAAATAATTGAAATTAGATAAAATTGTAAGGAAAAGGAAAGTCGATTACTTGAAATTAAATCAAAGCCACATTCAAATTTTAATATTTTTTCGCGTTCTTTAAATATTTTGTTTGATAAAATAAAATTAAATCTTAATATTATTATGATAATTAAAATAATTAAAAATGAAAATGAAATTATTTTTATTATTATTAACATTAAATTTCAAACTTTTTAATTAAAAATTAAATATTCTTCTTTATATTATATAAATTAAATTAACAAGATAAAAAATAAACTAAAATATATCAAAATAATTGAACTACATCAACAAAATGTCAGTATTAAGCAGCAGCCTCAAATCAAAAATGATGGATTCTTAAAAAATTTTTTATATTTATTAAAAAAAAATTAATTTATAAAAAAATTGTTCTAATTAAAACATGAAATCCATGAAATCTTGTAGATATAAAAAAAATTGAACTGTATACTAAATCTTTAGAAGTAAAATAAGCAGATAAGGACTCTTTTAATTGATATAAAAAAAAAATAACCCCTAGAAAAATAGTAATAATTAATCTTAATTTTCTTTGCTTAAAATTTATATTAATTGATAAATGATAAAATCATGTAATAAAAATCCCTTAAGATAAAAAAATAATTGTATTTAACAAAGGGATTCTATAAGGATTAAATATCATAATATTTTGAGGAGGTCAATTTTCTCTAATCTTAATTCTTGGAGATAAAAATATATGAAAATAACATCAAAAAATTCTAATAAAGGAAAAAATTTCAAAAATAATTGATAAAAATATTCCTAATTTTAATTCCCTTAGTACTTTGAATGTATGATAACCTTGATATATTCTTTTTTGAAGTACATTTCGTCATCACTGGTATGAAATAATAATAGATTAATTTAAACTTAATAAAATTAATTTATATTTTATAAAATCAAATTAATAAACATATCTAATTATTAAATTAAAAATTGAAAATAATATCAAAATAGGTCAAGGCCTTAAGGTGACTAAGTGGAAAGGTTGGAATAATATTTTTTTCAAAATTTGATTCTCTTCTATATGAAAGTCTTAATACTGAAAATACATAAGCTTGGATTTTTGAAACACTTAATTCTAAAATTATTAATAATCTTTGTCTTATTAATATAATAATTAATAATGTTATTCTTAATGAAGATTCCGTTGAAGAAATTATGGTTATTAATAAATGTCCAGCAATTATATTAGCTATTAGCTGTACTCTTAATATTCCAAATCGAATAATATTTCTTCAGGATTCTACAATTACTATAAAAGGTGTTAAACTATTTGAAGTTCCTTGAGGAACTAAATGAATAAATATATAATTGGTATTTTTGACTCATTTAATTAATATAAAAGATAATCATAATCTTAATAATAATGATTTTCTTATTACTAAGTGTCTAGATCTAGTAAACATATAAGGAAATATTTCTATAAAGTTATTTAATAAAATTATTATAAATAATCTAATTTAAATTAAGTAATTTATAAAATTCAATTTCTTATTTAGTAATATTTTAAATTAAATATTTTAAATATTAGTTTTATCATTCAGTGCTTAATTTATTCTAGAAAGGATGAATCAATAAATCGTAGGGATAAATGAAAAAATTTAAATTCTTCTTATTCAATTTAATGAGTAATTTATAGATTGAGAAGGATCAAAAACTGAAAATAAATTATTTATCATTTATTGAAAAAAATAATTCTAGAATGTTTTTTACTATTATTATTATTAATAGTATTAAAATCAATAATATAAAAAATAATAATTATTATTATAGCAAATAAAATTAAAAAGTATAAATTTAATGATAATCATATTATTGGTCTTATTTGAGAAATTAAATAATTATTTAAATTTGACAAATTCATGTTATAAGATTAACTAAATTTTTATTTTATTTGGTATCTTCATTTTAGAGAACTGATTTTTTAAATCACAGAAAGTAAATATTACTTCAAATGAAATATTAATTATTATTGATTTGATTTATAAAATTTTTAAATGTATTTAATCCTAGTACAATTGATAAATCTATAATTAACTCCACAAATTTCTGAACATTGACCGTAAAATAATCCTGGACGATTTAAATTTTTTTCTAATTCGATTTAATCGTCCTGGGATTGCATCTACTTTTTTCTCTTATCTCGGAACAGTAAATGAATTAATTATACATCTATCGATCTAATTTTAAATCGTTAATTTAAATTTATTAGAACAATTAATAAATTATCAACATCTGATAATCAAAAAATAAAATTTTCTAAATTAGAAATTAGAAAAGAATCAAATATTTATTCTTTGAAATCTGAGTACTCATATGATTAATATCATTGATGACCTGAAATTTTAATTGATAAGTATGAATTAAAAATTTTATCTCTTGAATGTAAAATTTTCGAAGATAGAATAGCTAAGAAAAAAAAAAAAAATTGGAACGATAGTTCAAATAATTTCAATTTAATGACCTTCGAATATAAATTTATTTAAAAATTTATTTAATTATTTTAAAATTAATATATACATAATTAAAATTAAAATTATTACAATAATAACCATTGCATGATCATGGAATATAATTAAATTTTCTATAATAAAAAAATTAGAATCTTGAAATCTAATGTTTGCTCATGAAGAAATCAATTAAAAATTTATTAAAAATTTTATAACTTCAAAAAATAAAATAATTTATGAGAATAAATCTTGAATTTATTGCACTTATCTGCCATATTAGAAATTTAATTTAATTAAACAGAAATTTTTTGGATTTCATAAAAAGAATGAGATCAAGGAGGATTAGAAAATATTCAATCAGTTAAATTATTAGAAATTTTTATAAATAAAATTAAACGTATTCTTATAAATCTTTATAAGATAATGTAAAAAAATATCAATGTTCTAATTAATGAAATTAAAGATCCAATTGAGGAAATTATATTTCAACATACATATGAATTAGGATAGTCTCTATTTTGTCGTGGTATTCCACTTAAGCCTAAAAAATGTCGGGGAAAAAAGTTATACTTACTTCTAAGAATATTAAAAAAAATTGAATTTTTAATATTATTTTATTCATTAAAACTCCAAAAATCAATGAATATCAATAAAAAAATCTTCCAAAAATTGCAAATACTGCTCCTATAGATAGAACATAATGTAAATGAGCTACTTCATAATAAGCATCATGTAGAACAATATTAATAGAAGAATAAGAAAGTATAATTCCTGTTTATCCTCCTAAAGTAAATAAAAAATAAATTCTAATAATCATAAATTTGTAATATTAAATTTCAGTTTTATTTTATTTAATGATGCCAATCATCTAAAACTTTAATTCCAGCAGGAATAGAAATAATTATTGTTGCAGACGTAAAATATGCTTGTGTATCTACATCTAGCCCAATAGTAAATATATGATGAGCTCAAACAATAAAACCTAATAGTCCAATAGAGATTATAGCATAAATTATTCCTATAGTACCAAATACTTCTTTTTTTTTCTTTCATTACAAATTATATGAGAAATTAAACCAAATCCTGGTAAAATTAGAATATAAACTTCTGGATGACCAAAAAATCAAAATAAATGTCGATATAATACTGGATTTCCCCCTCCAACTAGATCAAAAATAGAAGTATTAGGATTACGATCAAATAATAATATAGTAATTGCTCCTGCTGAAACAGGAAGAAATAATAATAATAAAATTGCTGTTAATAATATTGCTCAAGCAAATGAAGGTGATATTTTTAATTTAAAAATTTTTATATTTAAAATTGTTAAAATAAAATCAATAGATCCTATAATAGATGAAGCTCCTGCAATATGTAAAGAAAAGATTGATAAATCTACTGATGGACCTATATGTAATAAATTAGGAGATGGAGAAGGATGAACAGTTTAACCTGTTCCTGTTCCAGATCCAACAAATATTCTAGAAATTTATAGTATAATTCTTGGAGAAAGTAATCAAAATCTTATATTATTCATTCGAGAAAGAACTCTATCAGGAATTCCTATAATCATAGGAATTAAATAATTTCCAAATCATCCTATTATCACAGGTATAACAAAAAAAAAAATTATAATAAATGCATGAGCTGTAACTAAAGAATTATAAATTTGATCATTTCCAATTAAAGATCCAGGATTTCCCAATTCTAATCGAACTAAAATTCTTAGTCTGAAACCTACCTTTCCAGATCATATTTTAAAGATAAAATATAATATTCCAATGTTTTTATAATTAGTAGAAAATATTTATGTTTTCGTTTATTTATATAGTTCAAATTTTCGAAAAATTATATTTTTAATATAAAAATAAAATTAATTTTTATAAATATTTGAAAATATAAACATTTTCTCAATATTTTCTTTATCAAATTTTGAAATAAACTATTTAAATTTAAATTATTATTATTAATGAAATGAATAATCTAATTATCATTATTAAATTTATTATTTAACTATTAGAATGAATTTTAAAATTTATAAATTCTAAAAATTTTAATAATTAAATTTTCAGAGATAAAAATTAATTTTTTCTTTATCAATTTAAAAACAATATTTTTTTATTGTTTTTAATGAAAAAAAATTTAAATAAATATTAAAATAGTATGAAACATAAATTTTTCAAAAAAAAAATATTGTAAAATTATTTTTAACATGTTTAAATTTAAATGAATTCAATCTTAAAATAATTTAATTCAGATATAAAAATAAATTATTAACTTCTTTAAATTTTAATAAATAAATTTCTTCGATATTTATAAAAATTGTTATGAAAAATTATTTTTTAAAAATAATTAATATAATTATTAAAATTATCATAGAATAATTTATGATTTTAGTATCATTACAATTAAAAAAATTAAAAAAATTAATTTTTTTATTTATTGAATAATAAATCAATCGAATAAAATATATAACTTTTAATATTGTTCTAATAATTAATATAAAATATAAGATTAAAAAAAAATAATTCATAGAAATTTTTTTTAAAATTGAATCTTTAGAATTAAATTAAAAAAAAAATAGCATACGACATAAAGAAAAATTATAAATCATCATTATAATTATAGTTATTGGCACTGAATTTATCAAATTTTCTATAATAGGAATATCTAGATAATTATTTATTGAATATGTAATAATTCCTGAACATATAAATATCATTGATTTAAATATAGCATGAATAATTAAGTGAAAATAAACCAAAAGATGAAATTTTATTCCATAAATTACTAGTATTAATCCTAATTGTGATAGAGTAGAATATGCAATAATTTTTTTAAAATCATATTCAAAATTTGCTGATAAACCAGCTATTAATATCGTTATTATCCTAGAAATAGTGATATGAAATGATAATATTCTATTTTCATATATTTAATAATAAGCTCGAATTAAAATATAAATTCCTGCCGTTACTAAAGTAGATTAATAAACTAATGATGATACTGGAGTTGGGGCAGCTGTAGCTGCTAAAAGATAAGAAGAAATAGAAAATTGTGCTCTTTTAGTAAAAGCTCTGATTATAACTAAAATCAATAATATTTTATTATTGAAATTTAAATTTATAAAATTTTAAGAACCACAAATAATTATTAATCTTATAGATAATATAATCATAATATCTCTAATTTAATTTATTAAAATTGTTAATATTTTAGAATTATGAGAATAAAAATTTTTAAAATAAATTACTAGACAGTAAAAAACTAAACCTAAATTGTCTCATCCTAAAATTAAAGAAATTATAGTTGGTCTAATAATTATTAATAATAAAGAAATAATAAAAAAAAATACTAAATAAAAGAAGTGAATATTGTATAAATCATGATTTATATATTCACAACAACAAAATATAATTATTAAAGAAATTAAGAATACAGTAAATAAAAAAAATTAAGTAATTCAATTTATAAAAATTTATACAAACATTATAACATAATGTTAAAGACATAAAAATCTTGAAAATTTCATTCAAAAAAATTTCAAAATTATAATTCAATCATTAAAAATTAAAAAATCAATAATCATTATTACTATTATTCGATACAATCCGTATCCTCCTAATTTTGATATAATTCCTGCTAAAATTATAGAACCAATAACAGGAGCTTCTACATGAGCTTTAGGTAATTAATTATAAAATAAAAATATAGGTAATTTTAATAAAAATGCTCTAAATATTAAAAAAAAAATTATTATTCAAAATTTATTTAATAAAATAATTTCAAAAAATATGAAAAATCTTATTGAATTAGGTATTTTAAACAAAATTAATAATAAAATTAATAAAGGAAGAAAAAGTAATTATGTATAAAATAATATATATAAGGATGTTTTATGTCGTTCAGGTTGGTATCTTTATTCTATAATTAATAAAAAAGTAGGAATAAGACTAAATTGAGATATAAAATAAAATATAAATAAATTAATAAATGTAAATCTTATTTATAAAACTAACATCCAAATAATTAACAAAAATGAAAAAATTGATATATTAAAATTTTTTTTTCTCTTTATAATTACTAATTTGAATAATAGTAATGTTAAGTTAATTATTATAAATCTTACATAATTAATTATAAAATCAAGATAAATTATTATAAAATAGTTATAAATAAATAATAAAATAATATTAATTTAAAATATAAAAATTGAAATTCTTAAAAATAAATATATATTATTATAAAAAAAATTATAAGTTAAAATTAATATAGTTAAATACATTAAAAATTCCATCATCACTTTATTAATAAAAATTTAAATGTATCTTTCTTTATTTTGAATTAATAATAATAATGAAGTTAAACCTCAAACTTTTTTACGAACAACAAAAATTAAATAAAATAATGTTTAATTTAAAAGATTTATTGTGTTTACTATTAATATTAAAAACATTAATAATCTTAATGATAAAAATTTTAAAGTTATTAAATTTAATATTAAATTTTTATATAAGCAAAAATATAGAAACTATAAAATAATAAATATAAAAATATATAAATGATAATTCAAAAAAATAATTTGAAAAAAAACAAATTAATCATAATTCTCTAAAATTAATATTTTAAGATTAAACTATTTTTGAATTCTTATCAATTTAAGTAAAATATTAATTTTGTAAATTAAAGTGACAAATTTTAATTTTATTTAATTAAACAATAAAATTTTTAAATAATATATTAATAATGAATTTATTTTTGTTAACTTTGATTTCATTAATTATTAATTCCTTACCTTCTTATTATAAAATATTTCATCCTGTAATTTGAGGGTCATTTTTTCTATTTTACAATATAATATGTTTATTAATTTTATTGAATTTCAATAGAAATAATTGATAATCATACATTAGATTTTTAAATATTGTAGGGGAAAAAATAATTTTATTTTCATATTTTACTACATTTATTAATAATATAAATACTTCAATAAAAAAAAATTTTTTTTTTAATTTTATTAAATAATTAATAATTATATTATTATTTTTCATCATTATAATTTTAAATGGTAATAAATTTACAATTTTGGTACAATAATTTTAACTAAATTTTTAGAGTATTCATATTAAATGAATTAAATTAAATTATCATAAATTCAATATTATTATATATATATATACAATATAAATTTAAATTTATCAATTTCTATTATTTATATTTTAATTGTTTTAAGATTAATTGTAGAATAAATTATTCTAAATAAATTTTACTTTACGTAAAGTATATCAAATAAAAAAATCAAATTTAAAATTAAATGAATTATTAAGAATTATAAATTTAATAATTGTAATTTTACCTACTCCTTTAAATATTACTATGATATGAAATTTTGGCTCATTATTAGGAATTTGTTTAATCATTCAATTAATCACAGGATTATTACTATCTTAACATTATTGCCCTAATATTTAATTAGCATTTAAAAGACTTATTTATATTATGCAAGCTGTAAATTATGGGTGATTTTTCCGATTATGCTATATGAATGGGGCTTTAATATTTTTAATTTGTTTGTTCATTCATATTCGACGTGGAATTTTTTATAATTCATTTTCTTTATGTAAAACTTAAAATTTAGGAATTTTCATTTTTTTAATTACTATAATAACACCTTTTTTGGGTTACGTATTACCATGACGACAAATATCTTTTTGAGGAGCAACAGTAATTACAAATTTACTTTCAGCTATCTCTTACATTGTAAATTCTTTAGTTTTATGATTATGAGAAGGATTTTTAATTAATAATGCTACATTAAATCGATTTTATTCATTATATATTATCATACCATTTGTAGTGTTAGCTTTAGTTATTCTTCATTTAATATTTCTTAATAAAACTGGTTCTTCTAATCCCTTAAGATTAAATAGAAATGTATATAAAATTTCTTTTAATCCTTATATTTCAGTTAAAGATATTTGAGGATTTATTTTATTTTTTATTATTTTTTTAATACTTTGTTTATCAATACCTTATGGATTATCAGATCCTGAAAATTACAATAAAGCTAACCCTATAATTACTTCCAATCAGTTCTTGCAATTCTTCGTTCTATTCCTAACACATCAGGAGAAGTTATTGCTTTATTATTATCAACTTTAATATTAATAATTATAACATTAAATTTTAAACATAGAAAAAAATCATTTAAATTTTATTTTTTAAATCAAATTTTATTTTAAAATTTTGTTAGATAATTTATTATTTTAACTTAAATTGGAGCTCGTCCAGTTGAAAATCCATATATTTTTATTGGACAAATTTCATCAATTTTTTAATTTTTATATTTTTTTATATATTTCTTTATTTCTTAATAATCTGATTTATATTTAAATAAATAATTATTCAGTCTTTCGAACTATATTTTTTGAATTTAAATGTGAGAATATAATTTTTCTAATAATTTAAAATTTTAATTAATAAAATGAATATTAAATAATTTAATCTTACAGGTAAATAACTTATTCAAGTTAAATATATTGAATTATTATATCGAAATCGAGAAAATGTTCCCTGAATTCAAATTACTAAAAATAGAATTATTAAATAAATAAAATAAAATTTTATTTTAAATAAATTCCCTCCCATAAATATAAATATAAATAATATTATTATAAATACAATTATCCCGTATTCTGCAATAGAAATTAATGCAAATCTTCCTCTTATATATTCAATGTTAAATCCTGATACTAATTCTGATTCTCCTTCAGGAAAATCAGAAGGTGTTTGATTCATTTCTGCTAATAGTCTAACAAAAAAAATTAATATTAATTAAAAATTGAAAGGAAAAAATCAAGAATATTTTTGTTAATTTATAAAATTGAATAATTAATTTCTTTCCCTTAATAATAAAATTGACAAAATTATAAAAATTATTCTTACTTTATAAGAAATATTTTGAGCAATTCTTCGCAACCCTCCTAACAATTGATAAATTCCATTAGATGATCATCCTCCAATTATTAAAGAATAGATTCTTGAACATATAAAACATAAAATTAATATTAAATTTATTTCACTCAAAATTATTATATTAAAGTAAGGAATTAAATATCATTAAACAAATATTAAAAATATTTTTGATAAAGGACTAATTAAATAAAATAAATAATAAGATTTAAAAATTAACGAGATTCCTTTATTAAATAATTTAATTGCATCACTAAAAGGTTGAAATAACCCTATTTTACCAAATTTTTTTTAGACCTTTTCGAATTTGAATATATCCTAAAACTTGACGTTCTAATAATGTAATAAAAGCTACTTTAAGTAAGACTTTTAAAATTATATTTAATCTTCTATTAAAAAAATCTCAATATATGTATGTATATACATAATTATTATTGAAAAAAATTTTTATTAATAAATTCTAAATTTATCACACTTATCTGTTAAAATAATTATTTTTATTTTTTAATAAATTAATTATTAAAAAAATTAAGTTCTTTCGTACAGATATTCTTTTGAATTATCAAGATAGAATCCAATCTGGCTCACACCGATTTAAACTCAAATTATGTAAGATTTTAAATGTCGAACAGACTTAATTTATTAATTTCTTCATTAAGAATTTATCTTAATTCAACATCAAGGTCGCAATCTTTTAACCGATATAAACTTATATAAAAAATAACACTGTTATCCCTAAGGTAATTTATTTTAATTATTATACTTGAATTTTTCAAAATAATTTATTCACAATAAATTAATAAAAAATTTTTTTCAATTTTTTCATATCCTCAATATAATATTTTGAATTTATAAAAATTTTTATCCATTGATTATAAATTAATAATTTAGAATTCTTTAGGGTCTTCTCGTCTTTTATAAATATTTAAGACTTTTAACTTAAATTTGAAGTTCAATTATTTAATTTTAGAAAGATTTTATTTCATTAATTTTTTTATCCTAGACTTCATTAGAAAGCCAAGTGATAATGCTTTCTTAGTACAAAAATGCAGCTATTTAAAAAAATTTTCATAAAGCAGAAATTATTTATTATCATTAATACAAAAACTATGTTTTTATTGAACAAATAAATAATAATTATCGCCGAATTTATTAAATTAATTTTTAAATTTTGAAATTTTTCAATTAATTTTTACTAATTTAATCGTTTTTAATTTAACTTTTTTATTAAATAAAATAATTTTATAGATATTAGAATTTAACTTCAATAATTTTAATGAAATATATTTATTATTATTAATTATAAAGAAATAAAAATTTTTAATTCTATTTTTCAAATTAATTAATTTTTATAATTATTAAAATAATTTTTAAGCTTATCCCTAAAAATATAAAAAAAAAAAAAATATCTAAAATTTTTAATTAATTTAAATATCAATACTAAACTAAATTAAATTTAATTATGAAATAATTAGATATCAATAATTATGAATAACATAATTTTTATTGAAATATCAAAAATAGTAAATTTTTATCATTGTAATATTTATTTAATTTGATTATTTAAAAAAAAATTAAATTGATTAATTAATTTCAATTAACCCTGAAACAAAAACTAAAAAATAATAAATTCATAATTTATTAAATCAAATTTATTTTCTTCCTTAATACCTAAAATATTAAATTAGTTAATTTTTTAAAAATAAATTACCCACATATTTATTATTAATTAAAAAAAAGTTAAAATTAAAAATCTTTTAAATTTATACGATTGATCATTTTAAAATAATATTATTAAATAATTTTTATAAGCAAAATAAATGTTATAAATTTAACTATGTGTCTATTACTTAAACACTCTCCAGTATATTTACTCTGTTTTAACTTATTCTCAATAATTTTTAATAGTGACAGGAAATTTGTACATATTTAAAATTGAATTTAAGTAATATAATTTTTTTTTTTACTTTTAAATCCAATTTTAAAAAATAATTTTGATAATTCAAGTAAATCTTATTTATTGTATTTCGTTTATATTCTTATATATAATTACATATTGATTGATAATTTTATTCTATAGATATTTCAATTAATACATTAAAAAAAAATAATATTATTACAAATATTCATTAATTTTATAATATAGGTTTATTCTATTGTGGAATATCAAATTAAATAACGAAATCCCCTAATAAATTAAAATACAATCATAATTTTTAATTTTTATTTTTTAATAATTGATAATTTATATAATTGTTTTTAAATAAAATAGTAGGGTATATTTTTCTAGTTTTTATAATATTTCGAGTATTATCTTTATTAAATTTATTAAAAATAATTTTTTATAAAAATTTTAAATTTTATTTTGAAATTTTTATTTAAATTATCTATAAAGATTAACATTCATAAATTTATTGTTATTAATTTAATTATTTATATGCTTTGTATAACCTTAAATGCTGGCACAAAGTAATTCGATATTAATTTTATATCTATTTATTTAGTAATTAATAATTATTAATTCTATATATTAAGTTTAATATAAATTATTTAAATTTATTCATATTATTAAATTTTATGCATAGAAATTAAAAAAAATAAATTTCTATCTGAATTAAGATTTATCAAATTTAATTTTAATATGTGTTTTTTTTTTAATGTCAAAGAAAAATTTTCAATGGACTAAGATTTTTATTTAAGAAAAAAACTATTTATTTTTGAATTATGAATTTAAGGACTAAAGATTAGTCTATTTTTTAAAATTTTATCATTTAACAAATTAAAAATTAAATTACATTAAAGTTTTTTAAATAGAATCCTGCCTCAACGGTACCTACCTTAGAATATTTTATACAAGTACATTAATGACATACCTAGTAAGAGAAATAATCAATATTTTGCAGTATACACTTCAAAATTTCTTCGTTTAATAATATTTTTTAGATAGAATTCTGCCCTAACGGTACCTTTTTTAGAATATTTTATACAGGTACATTGATGACGTACCTTGTAAGAGGAATGATCAAACATTTTGTAGTATACACTTCAAAATTCCTGCGTTTAATAACATTTTTTAGATAGAATCCTGCCTTAACGGTACCTACCTTATAATTTTTTGTACGGGTACATTAATGACATACCTTGTAAGAGGAATGATTAATGTTTTGCAGTATACACTTTAAAAATTTTTTAATTAATAATATTTTTAAGATAGAATCCTGCCCCAACGGTACCCACCTTAGAATATTTCATACGGGTACATTTATGACATACCTTGTGAGAGGAATAATCAATATTTCGCAGTACACACTTCAAAATTTTTTCGTTTCATAATATTTTTTAGATAGAATCCTGCCCCAACGGTACCTTTTTTAGAATATTTTATACGGGTACATTGATGACGTACCTTGTTAGAGGAATGATCAAACATTTTGTAGTATACACTTTAAAATTTCTCCGTTTAATAATATTTTTGAGATAGAATACTGCCCCAACGGTACCTAACTTAGAATATTTTATACGAGTACATTAATAACATACCTCGAAAGAGAATTGGTCAATATTTTGCAGTATACACTTCAAAATTTTTTCGTTTAATAATATTTTTTAGATAGAATCCTGCCCCAACGGTACCTACCTTGAAATATTTTGTACGGGTACATTAATGGCATACCTCGTAATAGAAATGATTTATGTTTTGCAGCATACACTTTTAAATTTTTTGTTTAATAATATTTGTAAGATAAAATCCTGCCCCAACGATACCTACCTTAAAATATTTCATACAGGTACATTGATGACATACCTTGTAAGAGGAACGATCGATATTTTGCGGTTAACACTTTAAAATTTCCTCGTTTAATAATATTTCTTACATATAATCCTGCCGCAACGGTCCCTACCTGAGAATATTTTATACGGGTACATTAATGACATACCTTGTAAGAAGAATAATCAGTATTTTGCAGTATAAACTTTAAAATTCCTGCGTTTAGTAATATTTTTTAGATAGAATCCTGCCCCAACGGTACCTACCTTAGAATATTTTATACAGGTACATTGATGACATACCTTGTAAGAGAAATGATCAATATTTTGCAGAACACACTTCAATATTTCTTTGTTTAATAATATTTTTGAGTAAGAATCCTGCTCGAACGGTACCTACCTTAAAATATTTCATACGCGTACATTGATGACATACCTTGTAAGAGGAATGATCAAACATTTTGTAGTATACACTTCAAAATTCCTGCGTTTAATAATATTTTTGAGTAAGAATCCTGCTCGAACGGTACCTACCTTAAAATATTTCATACGCGTACATTGATGACATACCTTGTAAGAGGAATGATCAATATTTTGCAATATACACTCCAAAATTTCTGCGGTTAATAATATTTTTAAGATAGAATCCTGCCATAACGATACCTTCCTTAGAATATTTTATACAGGTACAATAATGACATACCTTATAAGAGGAATAATCAGTATTTTGAAGTATACACTTCGAAATTCCTGCGTTTAATAATATTTTTTAGATAGATCCCTGCCCCAACGGTACCTACCTTAGAATATATTATACGGGTACATTAATGACATACCTTGTAAGAGTAATAATTAATATTTTGCTGTATACACTTCAAAATTCTTTCGTTTAATACTAATTTTTAGATAGAATTCTGCCCTAACGGTACCTTTTTTAGAATATTTTATACAGGTACATTAATGACGTACCTTGTAAGAGGAATGATCAAACATTTTGTAGTATACACTTCAAAATTCCTGCGTTTAATAATATTTTTTATATAGAATCCTGCCTAAACGGTACCTACCTTAAAATATTTTGTACGGGTACATTAATGACATACCTTGTAAGAGGAATGATTAATGTTTTGCAGTATACACTTTAGAAATTTTTTAATTAATAATATTTTTAAGATAGAATCCTGCCCAAACGGTACCCACCTTAGAATATTTCATACGGGTACATTGATGACATACCTTGTGAGAGGAATAATCAATATTTCGCAGTACACACTTCAAAATTTTTTCGTTTCATAATATTTTTTAGATAGAATCCTGCCCCAACGGTACCTTTTTTAGAATATTTTATACAGGTACATTGATGACGTACCTTGTTAGAGGAATGATCGAACATTTTGTAGTATACACTTTAAAATTTCTCCGTTTAATAATATTCGTAAGATAAAATCCTGCCCCAACGATACCTACCTTAAAATATTTCATACAGGTACATTGATGACATACCTTGTAAGAGGAACGATCGATATTTTGCGGTTAACACTTTAAAATTTCCTCGTTTAATAATATTTCTTACATATAATCCTGCCGCAACGGTCCCTACCTGAGAATATTTTATACGGGTACATTAATGACATACCTTGTAAGAAGAATAATCAGTATTTTGCAGTATAAACTTTAAAATTCCTGCGTTTAGTAATATTTTTTAGATAGAATCCTGCCCCAACGGTACCTACCTTAGAATATTTTATACAGGTACATTGATGACATACCTTGTAAGAGAAATGATCAATATTTTGCAGAACACACTTCAATATTTCTTTGTTTAATAATATTTTTGAGTAAGAATCCTGCTCGAACGGTACCTACCTTAAAATATTTCATACGCGTACATTGATGACATACCTTGTAAGAGGAATGATCAAACATTTTGTAGTATACACTTCAAAATTCCTGCGTTTAATAATATTTTTGAGTAAGAATCCTGCTCGAACGGTACCTACCTTAAAATATTTCGTACGCGTACATTGATGACATACCTTGTAAGAGGAATGATCAATATTTTGCAATATACACTCCAAAATTTCTGCGTTTAATAATATTTTTAAGATAGAATCCTGCCATAACGATACCTTCCTTAGAATATTTTATACAGGTACAATAATGACATACCTTGTAAGAGGAATAATCAGTATTTTGAAGTATACACTTCGAAATTCCTGCGTTTAATAATATTTTTTAGATAGATCCCTGCCCCAACGGTACCTACCTTAGAATATATTATACGGGTACATTAATGACATACCTTGTAAGAGTAATAATTAATATTTTGCTGTATACACTTCAAAATTCTTCCGTTTAATACTAATTTTTAGATAGAATTCTGCCCTAACGGTACCTTTTTTAGAATATTTTATACAGGTACATTAATGACGTACCTTGTAAGAGGAATGATCAAACATTTTGTAGTATACACTTAAAAATTCCTGCGTTTAATAATATTTTTTAGATAGAATCCTGCCTTAACGGTACCTACCTTAAAATATTTTGTACGGGTACATTAATGACATACCTTGTAAGAGGAATGATTAATGTTTTGCAGTATACACTTTAAAAATTTTTTAATTAATAATATTTTTAAGATAGAATCCTGCCCCAACGGTACCCACCTTAGAATATTTCATACGGGTACATTGATGACATACCTTGTGAGAGGAATAATCAATATTTCGCAGTACACACTTCAAAATTTTTTCGTTTCATAATATTTTTTAGATAGAATCCTGCCCCAACGGTACCTTTTTTAGAATATTTTATACAGGTACATTGATGACGTACCTTGTTAGAGGAATTATCGAACATTTTGTAGTATACACTTCAAAATTTCTCCGTTTAATAATATTTTTAAGATAGAATACTGCCCCAACGGTACCTAACTTAGAATATTTTATACGAGTACATTGATGACATACCCTGTTAGAGGAATGATTAATATTTTGCAGTATACACTTTAAAATTTCTTTGTTTGATAATATTATGAAGAAAGAATCCTGCCCCAACGGCACCTCCCTTAAAATATTTATACAGGTACATTGATGACATACCTTGTAAGAGGAATGATCAGAATTTTGCAGTATACACTTCAAAATTTCTGCTTTTAAAAATATTTTTTCGATTGAATCCTGCCCCAACGGTACCTACCTTGAAATATTTTGTACGGGTACATTAATAGCATACCTCGTAATAAAGATAATTTATGTTTTGCAGCATACACTTTTAAATTTTTTGTTTAATAATATTTGTAAGATAAAATCCTGCCCCAACGATACCTACCTTAAAATATTTTATTCAGGTACATTGATGACATACCTTGTAAGAGGAACAATCGATATTTTGCGGTTAACACTTTAAAATTTCTTCGTTTAATAATATTTCTTACATATAATCCTGCCGCAACGGTCCCTACCTGAGAATATTTTATACGAATACATTAATATCATACCTTGTAAGAAGAATAATCAGTATTTTGCAGTATAAACTTTTAAATTCCTGCGTTTAATAATATTTTTTAGATAGAATCCTGCCCCAACGGTACCTAGCTTAAAATATTTTGTACGGGTACAATAATGACATACCTTGTAAGAGAAATGATCAATATTTTGCAGTATACACTTAAAAATTTCTTTGTTTAATAACATTTTTTAAATAGAATCCTGCCCCAACGGTACCTACCTTAGAATATTTTATACAGGTACATTAATGACATACCTTGTAAGAGAAATAATCAATATTTTGCAATACACACTTTAATATTTCTTTGTTTAATAATATTTTAAAGTTAGAATTCTGATCCAATGGTACCTACCTTAGAATATTTCATACGCGTGCATTGATGACATACCTTGTAAGAGGAACGATCGATGTTTTGCAGTATACACTTAAAAATTTCTTCGTTTAATAATATTTTTTGGATGCAATCCTCCCTCAACGATCCCTACCTTAGAATATTTCAAACAAGTACATTGATGACATACCTTGTAAGAGGAATAATCAATGTTTTGCTGTATACACTTCAAAATTTTTTCGTTTAATAATATTTTTTAGATAGAATCCTGCCCCAACGGTACCTAACTTAGAAAATTTTATACGAGTACATTGATGACAGGAATGAATAATATTTTGCAGTATACACTTTAAAATTTCTTTGTTTGATAATAGTTTTAAGAAAGAATCCTGCCCCAACGGTACCTACCTTAGAATATTTATATAGTTACATTGATGACATACCTTGTAAGAGAAATAATCAGAATTTTGCAGTATACACTTCAAAATTTCTGCTTTTAAAAATATTTTTTAGATAGAATCCTGCCCCAACGGTACCTACCTTGAAATATTTTGTACGGGTACATTGATGACATACCCTGTAAGAGGAATGATTAATATTTTGCAGTATACACTTCAAAATTCCTTTGTTTGATAATATTTCTAAGGAAGAATCCTGCCCCAACAGTACCTACCTTAGAATATTTATACAGTTACATTGATGACATACCTTGTAAGAGGAATAATCAGAATTTTGCAGTGAACACTTTAAAATCTCTTCGTTTAATAATATTTTTTAAATAGAATCCTGCCCCAACGGTACCTACCTTAGAAAAATTTTTTAAACGGGTACATTAAAGACATACCTTGTAAGAGAAATAATCAATATTTTGCAGTATACACTTTAAAATTCCTGCGTTTAATAATATTTTTTAGATAGTATGCTGCTCCAACGGTACCTACTTAAAAAATTTTGTACGGGTACATTAATGACATACCTTGTAAGAGGAATAATTAATGTTTTGCAGTATACACTTTAAAAATCCTTTGTTTAATAATATTTTTAAGATAGAATCCTGCCCCAACGATACCCACGTTAGAGTATTTTATACGGGTACATTGATGACATACCTTGTAAGAGAAATGATCAATATTTCGCAGTACACACTTAAAAATTTCTTCGTTTAGTAATATTTTTTAAGATAGAATCCTGCCCCAACGGTACCTTTTTTAGAATATTTTATACGGGTACATTGATGACGTACCTCGCAAGATGAATGTTCAAACATTTTGTAGTATACACTTCAAAATTTCTTCGTTTGATAATATTTTTAAGATAGAATACTGCGCCAACGGTACCTAACTTAGAATATTTTATACGAGTACATTGATGACATACCTTGTAAGAGGAATAATCAGTATTTTGCAGTTTGCACTTCAAAATTCCTGCGTTTAAAAATATTCTTTAGATAGAATCCTACTCCAACGGTACCTACCTTAAAATATTTTGTACGGGTACATTAATGACATACCTTGTAAGAGTAATGATTAATGTTTTGCAGTATACACTTTAAAATTTCTTTGTTTAATAATATTTTTAAGATAGAGTGTCTGCCCCAACGGTACCCACCTTAGAATATTTTATACAGGTACATTGATGACATACCTTGTAAGAGGAATGATCAATATTTCGCATTACACACTTTAAAATTTCTTCGTTAAATAATATTTTTTAAATAGAATCCTGCCCCAACGGTACCCTTCTTAGAATATTTTATACAGGGACATTGATGACGTACCTTGTAAGAGGGATGATCAAACATTTTGTAGTATACACTTCAAAATTTCTTTGTTTAATAATATTTTTAAGATAGAATACTGCCCCAACGGTACCTACCTTAGAATATTTCTCACGAGAACATTGATGACATACCTTGAAAGAAAATTAATCAATATTTTGCAGTATACACTTCAAAATTTTTTCGTTTAATAATATTTTTTAAATAGAATACTGCCCTAACGCTACCTAACTTAGAATATTAAATACGAGTACATTAATGACATACCTTGTAAGAGGAATGATCAATATTTTGCAGCATACACTTTAAAATTTCTTCGTTTAATAATATTTTTTAGATAGAATCCTGTTCTAACGGTACCTACCTTAGAATATTTTATACAGGTACAATGATGACATACCTTGTGAAAGAAATGATCAATAAAAAATGATTAAATTTTTTTGTTTATTAATATTTTTAAGATAGAATCCTGCCCCAACGATACCAACCTTAAAATATATAATACGAGTAAATTAATGACATACCTTGTAAGAGAAACGATCGATATTTTGCAGTATACACTTTAAAATTTTTTTGTTTAATAATATTTTTTGGATACAATCCCCACCCAACGGTACTAACCTTAGAATATTTCCAACGAGTACATTGATGACATACTTTGTAAGAGGAATGATTATTATTTTGCAGTATACACTTGAAAAGTTCTTCGTTTAATAATATTTCTTAAATAGAATCCTGCCCCAACGGTACCTACCTTAGAATATTTTATACGGGTACATTAATGTTATACCTTGTAAGAGGAATAATTTATATTTTGCAGTATACACTTCAAAATTTCTTTGTTTAATAATATTTTTTGGATAGAATCCTGCCATAACGGTACCTACCTCAGAATATTTTATACAGGTACATTAATGACATACCTTGTAAGAGGAATAATTAATATTTTGGTATATACATTTTGAAATTTCTTCGTTTAATAATATTTTTTAAATAGAATTCTGCCCCAACAGTACCTACCTTGAAATATTCTATACAGAAACATTGATGACATACTTTGTAAGGGGAATGATCAGTATTTTGCAGTATACACTTAAAAATGTCTTTGTTTAATAACATTTTTTAAATAGAATCCTGCCCCAACGGTACCTACCTTAAAATATTTTATACAGGTACATTAATGACATACCTTGTAAGAGGAACGATCGATGTTTTGCAGTATACACTTAAAAATTTCTTCGTTTAATAATATTTTTTGGATGCAATCCTCCCTCAACGGTCCCTACCTTAGAATATTTCAAACAAGTACATTGATGACATACCTTGTAAGAGGAATAATCAATGTTTTGCTGTATACACTTCAAAATTTTTTTGTTTAATAATATTTTTTAGATAGAATCCTGCCCCAACGGTACCTAACTTAGAAAATTTTATACGAGTACATTGATGACATACCCTGTAAGAGGAATGATTAATATTTTGCAGTATACACTTTAAAATTTCTTTGTTTGATAATATTTTTAAGAAAGAATCCTGCCCCAACGGTACCTACCTTAGAATATTTATATAGGTACATTGATGACATACCTTGTAAGAGGAATAATCAGAATTTTGCAGTATACACTTCAAAATTTCTGCTTTTAAAAATATTTTTTAGATAGAATCCTGCCCCAACGGTACCTACCTTGAAATATTTTGTACGGGTACATTAATGACATACCCTGTAAGAGGAATGATTAATATTTTGCAGTATACACTTCAAAATTTCTTTGTTTGATAATATTTTTAAGAAAGAATCCTGCCCCAACGGTACCTACCTTAGAATATTTATACAGGTACATTGATGACATACCTTGTAAGAGGAATAATCATAATTTAGCAGTGAACACTTTAAAATCTCTTCGTTTAATAATATTTTTTAAATAGAATCCTGCCCCAACGGTACCTACCTTAGAATATTTTAAACGGGTACATTGAAGACATACCTTGTAAGAGGAATAACCAATATTATATATATATATATATCATGATAATAATAATTAATAGTAATGATAATAATAATTATATAAATTATAATAATAATAATAATTCTATTAATATCAATTAAATAATTAAAATATAAAAAATAATGATATATAAAATTTAAGATTTTTGTATATTATACATTTTTCATACTAATATTTTTTTTTTTCAAACAAATGGATATTTAATCATTATTATATTAAATATTTAAATTATTTATTTTTAATTATATAAGTGTTCTTAATAAATGAATATTTCATAATTAATGAGTTTATATATATATATACTATTTAACGTGAGAACATAGATTTAGATTTAAAAAAAAAAAATTAATAGCTATTGAACTGAAATAGTTTAAATAAGTAAAATTTTGTTTAAAAAGTTCATTTGATATAATTTAATAAATTTATAACAATAAAAATATTATTGAAATTAAATTCATTTTTTTTAATTTAAAAAAAAAGAAGATATTTATTATTATATTTTATCTAAACATTTTCAAATTTATATATGAGATTTATTAAATAAATGAATAATTGATAATTTATAAGTATTTCTAACAAGGTATGTCATCGATGTAGCCAAATAAAATATTCTAAGGGAGGTACCGTTGGGGCAGGATTCTTTCTAAAAAATATTATTAAACGAAGAAATTTCAAAGTGTTCACTGCAAAATATTGATTATTCCTCTTACAAGGTATCTTATCAATGTAATTAAATTTCATTAATTTTAATTAATATAGAAAAAAACAAGTTGTATTATTTATTTAATCAAATTTATTAATAAATAAATAAAATTTATATTTAATAAATATATTTAAAACTTTAAAGGTTTTAAGTTAAATTTAACTTAAAATTTTTATACAATCTTATAAATCAAAATAAATATTGATATAAATAAAAATATTATATTTACATTTTAAATATTAAATATTTTAAAATTAATAAATTTAAAATTTTAATTTATTGAATAAGAATATATAATAGAAAAATAATAAATGATTTGTTTGTAAGAACATAAATTAAGTAGAGGAATTATTATTATCAATATTCTTAAATAAATTGATCTTGAATTGAAGTAATTATTTGTAAATAATCATATATTAATAAATCCAGTAAAAGAAGGATTTATTGCTAATAATAATATTATTAATAATAAAAAATAAAATATAGAATTAGAAAATTCTACATTTTCCATTTTAAAAGTAAAATTTAAATATAAAATATTAAAATATATGTATATATTCAAAGTAATAAAAATATAAAATAAAAAAAAATTATTTAAATTTTTCCATTTAAAAATATTAATATTAAAATTCAAAATACTTTCATTACTGAAGAAAAAAATATGATAATTTTTAAATAATATTTATTCATTCTTATTAAAGGAATTTAAATTAAATTATATATAATTATAAAGAAGTGAATTTTTCTAATATAAATAAATAAAGTTATCAAAGGAATAAATTTCTGTTCAAGAGAATTTAAATAAAAAAAATTTCATTTAAATATTTATTTATTTTAATATATTACATGTAGAAAGGAGGGAGGCCTATTTTAATTATAATTCTTTTTATTAAAAATAATAATATTTCTTCATTAAAAAAATTTAAATTGATTATAAACAATGATAAAAATAAAAATAAATAAGAATCAAATGTTTAATTGAAAAAATAATTCATTGAAATTTCTATATTTATTCAATTAAATATATAAATAAAAGGAATAAGACATCTTAAATTTAATTCTATTTTTATTTATATAAAAAAAGATGATTTAGGAATAAAAATTGGAAAATTAGAAAAAAAAAATTATAGGAAGAGAAAAATAATAATATCTAAAACTTTAATCGAAAGCCTGAATAAAAAATTATTTCTATAGAATAACATATTTAATCATTAATTAATTAATTTTATTGATAATTAAAACCAAAATAGAGGTAAATTATTGTTAATAATATTATTAAAATCAAATTTCCAATTAATAATGTAGCTAATTAAATTAAATAAGTTGTAAATTTATTGATAAATTTTATTTTATTATAATTTTATATAAAATTTGTTTTATACATTTAAATTTTTAAAATTCGAGAAAATAATTTATTTTATTTTATATATTAATTAAGATATTAGAATATTCAATTTTTTTATTTATTATATAAATATTAAATTATTTATAACTTTAATTTTAAATTATTAAGAAAATAATTTATTTAAATTTGCAATTTATTATTTTAAATAAATTATTAGATATTTTAAAATAAATGGATAATATTTATTAAAATTTTAAGTCAAAATTAAAATCCAATTCTTTAGATTCATTTATTTATTTAAATCAAAGTAGAGCTTCTTTAAATAATTCTTTTTATAATCCTTAAATTAGAAAAAAAAAAAAACAAAATTAACTGTTAAAATTCAATAATAATAATTTAAAAAATTTATAAATCAAAATAGGAGTACAATTGCAATTTCAATATCAAAAATTAAAAAAATAATTGAAATTAGATAAAATTGTAAAGAAAAGGAAAGTCGATTACTTGAAATTAAATCAAAGCCACATTCAAATTTTAATATTTTTTCGCGTTCTTTAAATATTTTGTTTGATAAAATAAAATTCAATCTTAATATTATTATGATAATTAAAATAATTAAAAATGAAAATGAAATTATTTTTATTATTATTAACATTAAATTTCAAACTTTTTAATTAGAAATTGAATATTCTTTTTTATATTATCTAAATTAAATTAACAAGATAAAAAATAAATTAAAATATATCAAAATAATTGAACTACATCAACAAAATGTCAGTATTAAGCAGCAGCCTCAAATCAAAAATGATGGATTCTTAAAAAATTTTTTATATTTATTAAAAAAAAATTAATTAATAAAAAAATTGTTCTAATTAAAACATGAAATCCATGAAATCCTGTAGATATAAAAAAAATTGAACCGTATACTAAATCTTTAGAAGTAAAATAAGCAGATAAGGACTCTTTTAATTGATATAAAAAAAAAATAACCCCTAGAAAAATAGTAATAATTAATCTTAATTTTCTTTGCTTAAAATTTATATTAATTGATGAATGATAAAATCATGTAATAAAAATCCCTGAAGATAAAAAAATAATTGTATTTAACAAAGGGATTCTATAAGGATTAAATATCATAATATTTTGAGGAGGTCAATTTTCTCTAATCTTAATTTTCGGAGATAAAAATATATGAAAATAACATCAAAAAATTCTTATAAAGGAAAAAATTTAAAAAATAATTAATAAAAATATTCCTAATTTTAATTCCCTTAGTACTTTGAATGTATAATAACCTTGATATATTCTTTTTTGAACTACATTTCGTCATCACTGGTATGAAATAATAATAGATTAATTTAAACTTAATAAAATTAATTTATATTCTATAAAATCAAATCAATATACATATCTAATTATTAAATTAAAAATTGAAAATAATATCAAAATAGGTCAAGGCCTTAAGGTGACTAAGTGAAAAGGTTGGAATAATATTTTCTTCAAAATTTGATTCTCTTCTACATGAAAGTCTTAATACTGAAAATACATAAGCTTGGATTTTTGAAACACTTAATTCTAAAATTATTAATAATCTTTGTCTTATTAATATAATAATTAATAATGTTATTCTTAATGAAGATTCAGTTGAAGAAATTATGGTTATTAATAAATGTCCAGCAATTATATTAGCTATTAGCTGTACTCTTAATGTTCCAAATCGAATAATATTTCTTAAGGATTCTACAATTACTATAAAAGGTGTTAAACTATTTGAAGTTCCTTGAGGAACTAAATGAATAAATATATAATTGGTATTTTTGACTCATCTAATTAATATAAAAGATAATCATAATCTTAATAATAATGATTTTCTTATTACTAAGTGTCTAGATCTAGTAAACATATAAGGAAATATTTCTATAAAGTTATTTAATAAAATTATTATAAATAATCTAATTTAAATTAATAAATTTATAAAATTCAATTTCTTATTTAATAATATTTTAAATTAAATATTTTAAATATTAGTTTTATCATTCAGTGCTTAATTTATTCTAGAAAGGATGAATCAATAAATCGTAGGGATAAATAAAAAAATTTAAATTCTTCTTATTCAATTTAATGAGTAATTTATAGATGGAGAAGGATCAAAAATTGAAAATAAATTATTTATTATTTATTGAAAAAAATAATTTTAGAATGTTTTTTACTATTATTATTATTAATAGTATTAAAATCAATAATATAAAAAATAATAATTATTATTATAGCAAATAAAATTAAAAAGTATAAATTTAATGATAATTATATTATTGGTCTTATTTGAGAAATTAAATAATTATTTAAATTTGACAAATTCATGTTATAAGATTAACTAAATTTTTATTTTATTTGGTATCTTCATTTTAGAGAACTGATTTTTTAAATCACAGAAAGTAAATATTACTTCAAATGAAATATTAATTATTATTGATTTGATTTATAAAATTTTTAAATGTATTTAATTCTAGTACAATTGATAAATCTATAATTAACTCCACAAATTTCTGAACATTGACCGTAAAATAATCCTGGACGATTTAAATTTTTTTCTAATTTGATTTAATCGTCCTGGGATTGCATCTACTTTTTTCTCTTATCTCGAAACAGTAAATGAATTAATTATACATCTATCGATCTAATTTTAAATCGTAAATTTAAATTTATTAGAACAATTAATAAATTATCAACATCTGATAATCAAAAAATAAAATTTTCTAAATCAGAAATTAGAAAAGAATCAAATATTTATTCTTTGAAATCTGAGTACTCATATGATTAATATCATTGATGACCTAAAATTTTAATTGATAAGTATGAATTGAAAATTTTATCTCTTGAATGTAAAATTCTCGAAGATAGAATAGCTAAGAAAAAAAAAAAAAATTGGAACGATAGTTCAAATAATTTCAATTTAATGACCTTCGAATATAAATTTATTTAAAAATTTATTCAATTATTTTAAAATTAATATATACATAATTAAATTTAAAATTATTACAATAATAACCATTGCATGATCATGGAATATAATTAAATTTTCTATAATAAAAAAATTGGAATCTTGAAATCTAATGTTTGCTCATGAAGAAATCAATTAAAAATTTATTAAAAATTTTATAACTTCAAAAAATAAAATAATTTATGAGAATAAATCTTGAATTTATTGCACTTATCTGCCATATTAGAAATTTAATTTAATTAAACAGAAATTTTTGGGATTTCATAAAAAGAATGAGATCAAGGAGGATTAGAAAATATTCAATCAGTTGAATTATTAAAAATTTTTATAAATAAAATTAAACGTATTCTTATAAATCTCTATAAGATAATGTAAAAAAATATTAATGTTCTAATCAATGAAATTAAAGATTCAATTGAGGAAATTATATTTCAACATACATATGAATTAGGATAGTCTCTATTTTGTCGTGGTATTCCACTTAAGCCTAAAAAATGTCGGGAAAAAAAGTTATACTTACTTCTAAGAATATTAAAAAAAATTGAATTTTTAATATTATTTTATTCATTAAAACTCCAAAAATCAATGAATATCAATAAAAAAATCTTCCAAAAATTGCAAATACTGCTCCTATAGATAGAACATAATGTAAATGAGCTACTTCATAATAAGCATCATGTAGAACAATATTAATAGAAAAATAAGAAAGTATAATTCCTGTTTATCCTTCTAAAGTGAATAAAAAATAAATTCTAATAATCATAAATTTGTAATATTAAATTTAATTTTTATTTTATTTAATGATGCCAATCATCTAAAACTTTAATTCCAGCAGGAATAGCAATAATTATTGTTGCAGACGTAAAATATGCTTGTGTATCTACATCTAGCCCAATAGTAAATATATGATGAGCTCAAACAATAAAACCTAATAGTCCAATAGAGATTATAGCATAAATTATTCCTATAGTACCAAATACTTCTTTTTTTTTTCTTTCATTACAAATTATATGAGAAATTAAACCAAATCCTGGTAAAATTAGAATATAAACTTCTGGATGACCAAAAAATCAAAATAAATGTCGATATAATACTGGATTTCCCTCTCCAACTAGATCAAAAATAGAAGTATTAGGATTACGATCAAATAATAATATAGTAATTGCTCCTGCTGAAACAGGAAGAAATAATAATAATAAAATTGCTGTTAATAATATTGCTCAAGCAAATAAAGGTGATATTTTTAATTTAAAAATTTTTATATTTAAAATTGTTGAAATAAAATCAATAGATCCTATAATAGATGAAGCTCCTGCCATATGTAAAGAAAAGATTGATAAATCTACTGATGGACCTATATGTAATAAATTAGGAGATGAAGAAGGATGAACAGTTTAACCTGTTCCTGTTTCAGATCCAACAAATATTCTAGAAATTTATAGTATAATTCTTGGAGAAAGTAATCAAAATCTTATATTATTTATTCGAGAAAGAACTATATCAGGAATTCCTATAATCATAGGAATTAAATAATTTCCAAATCCTCCTATTATCACAGGTATAACAAAAAAAAAAATTATAATAAATGCATGAGCTGTAACTAAAGAATTATAAATTTGATCATTTCCAATTAAAGATCCAGGATTCCCCAATTCTAATCGAACTAAAATTCTTAGTCTGAAACCTACCATTCCAGATCATATTTTAAAGATAAAATATAATATTCTAATGTTTTTATAATTAGTAGAAAATATTTATGTTTTCGTTTATTTATATAGTTCAAATTTTCGAAAAATTATATTTTTAATATAAAAATAAAATTAATTTTTATAAATATTTGAAAATATAAACATTTTCTCAATATTTTCTTTATCAAATTTTAAAATAAACTATTTAAATTTAAATTATTATTATTAATAAAATGAATAATCTAATTATCATTATTAAATTCATTATTTAACTATTAGAATGAATTTTAAAATTTATAAGTTCTAAAATTTTAATAATTAAATTTTCAGAGATAAAAATTAATTATTTCTATATCAATTTGAAAACAATATTTTTTTATTGTTTTTAATGAAAAAAAATTTAAATAAATATTAAAATAGTATAAAACATAAATTTTTCAAAAAAAAAATATTGTAAAATTATTTTTACATGTTTAAATTTAAATGAATTGAATCTTAAAATAATTTAATTCAGATATAAGAATAAAATATTAACTTCTTTAAATTTTAATAAATAAATTTCTTCGATATTTATAAAAATTGTTATGAAAAATTATTTTTTAAAAATAATTAATATAATTATTAAAATTATCATAGAATAATTTATGATTTTAGTATCATTACAGCTAAAAAAATTAATAAAATTAATTTTTTTATTTATTGAATAATAAATCAATCGAATAAAATATATAACTTTTAATATTGTTCTAATAATTAATATAAAATATAAAATTAAAAGAAAATAATTCATAAAAATTTTCTCAAAAATTGAATCTTTAGAATTAAATTTAAAAAAAAATAGCATATCACATTAAGAAAAATTAGAAATCATCATTATAATTATAGTTATTGGCACTGAATTTATCAAATTTTCTATAATAGGAATATCTTGATAATTATTCATTGAATATGTAATAATTCCTGAACATATAAATATCATTGATTTAAATATAGCATGAATAATTAAGTGAAAAGAAACTAAAAGATGAAATTTTATTCCATAAATTACTAGTATTAATCCTAATTGTGATAGAGTAGAATATGCAATAATTTTTTTAAAATCAT
The DNA here is from genome assembly GCF_036245765.1 of Copidosoma floridanum. Lineage (NCBI taxonomy): Eukaryota > Metazoa > Arthropoda > Insecta > Hymenoptera > Encyrtidae > Copidosoma > Copidosoma floridanum. The sequence continues at coordinate 392,200 of NW_028321908.1, read as the reverse complement.
ATTCAAAATTTGCTGATAAACCAGCTATGAATATCGTTATTATCCTAGTAATAGTGATATGAAATGATAATATTCTATTTTCATATATTAAATAATAAGCTCGAATTAAAATATAAATTCCTGCCGTTACTAAAGTAGATTATTAAACTAATGATGATACTGGAGTTGGGGCAGCTGTAGCTGCTAAAAGTTAAGAAGAAATAGAAAATTGTGCTCTTTTAGTAAAAGCTCTAATTATAACTAAAATGAATAATATTTTATTATTGAAATTTAAATTTATAAAATTTTAAGAACCACAAATAATTATTAATCTTATAGATAATATAATCATAATATCTCTAATTTAATTTATTAAAATTGTTAATATTTTAGAATTATGAGAATACAAATTTTGATAATAAATTACTAGACAGTAAAAAACTAAACCTAAATTGTCTCATCCTAAAATTAAAGAAATTATAGTTGGTCTAATAATTATTAATCATAAAGAAATAATAAAAAAAAATACTAAATAAAAGAAGTGAATATTGTATAAATCATGATTTATATATTCACAACAACAAAATATAATTATTAAAGAAATTAAGAATACAGTAAATAAAAAAAATTAAGTAATTCAATTTATATAAATTTATACAAACATTATAACATAATGTTAAAGACACAAAAATCTTGAAAATTTCATTCAAAAAAATTTCAAAATTATAATTCAATCATTAAAAATTAAAAAATCAATAATCATTATGACTATTATTCGATACAATCCGTATCCTCCTAATTTTGATATAATTCCTGCTAAAATTATAGAACCAATAACAGGAGCTTCTACATGAGCTTTAGGTAATTAATTATAGAATAAAAATATAGGTAATTTTAATAAAAATGCTCTAAATATTAAAAAAAAAATTATTATTCAAAATTTATTTAATAAAATAATTTCAAAAAATATGAAAAATCTTATTGAATTAAATATTTTAAACAAAATTAATAATAAAATTAATAAAGGATGAAAAAGTAATTATGTATAAAATAATATATATAAGGATGTTTTAAGTCGTTCAGGTTGGTATCCTCATTCTATAATTAATAAAAAAGTAGGAATAAGACTAAATTTAGATATAAAATAAAATGTAAATAAATTAATAAATGTAAATCTTATTTATAAAACTAACATCCAAATAATTAACAAAAATGAAAAAATTGATGTATTAAAATTTTTTTTTCTCTTTATAATTACTAATTTGAATAATAGTAATGTTAAGTTAATTATTATAAATCTTATTCAATCAATTATAAAATCAAAATGATTTATTATAAAATAGTTATAAATAAATAATAAAATATTATTAATTTAAAATATAAAAATTGAAATTCTTAAAAATAAATATATATTATTATAAAAAAAATTATAAGTTAAAATTAATATAGTTAAATACATTAAAAATTCCATCATAACTTTATTAATAAAAATTTAAATGTCTCTTTCTTTATTTTGAATTAATAATAATAATGAAGTTAAACCTCAAACTTTTTTACAAACAACAAAAATTAAATAAAATAATGTTTAATTTAAAAGATTTATTGTGTTTACTATTAATATTAAAAACATTAATAATCTTAATGATAAAAATTTTAAAGTTATTAAATTTAATATTAAATTTTTATATAAGCAAAAATATAGAAACTATAAAATAATAAATATAAAAATATATAAATGATAATTCAAAAAAATAATTTGAAAAAAAACAAATTAATCATAATTCTCTAAAATTAATATTTTAAGATTAAACTATTTTTGAATTCTTATCAATTTAAGTAAAATATTAATTTTGTAAATTAAATTGACAAATTTCAATTTTATTTAATTAAACAATAAAATTTTTAAATAATATATTAATGATGAATTTATTTTTGTTAACTTTGATTTTATTAATTATTAATTCCTTACCTTCTTATTATAAAATATTTTATCCTGTAATTTGAGGGTCATTTTTTCTATTTACTATATAATATGTTTATTAATTTTATTGAATTTCAATAGAAATAATTGATAATCATACATTAGATTTTTAAATATTGTAGGGGAAAAAATAATTTTATTTTCATATTTTACCACATTTATTAATAATATAAATACTTCAATGAAAAAAAATTTTTTTTTTTATTTTATTAAATAATTAATAATTATATTATTATTTTTCATCATTATAATTTTAAATGGTAATAAATTTACAATTTTGGTACAATAATTTTAACTAAATTTTTAAAGTATTCATATTAAATAAATTAAATTAAATTATCATAAATTCAATATTATTATATATATATAAACAATATAAATTTAAATTTATCAATTTCTATTATTTATATTTTAATTGTTTCAAGATTAATTGTAGAATAAATTATTCTAAATAAATTTAACTTTACGAAAAGTATATCAAATAAAAAAATCAAATTTAAAATTAAATGAATTATTAAGAATTATAAATTTAATAATTGTTATTTTACCTACTCCTTTAAATATTACTATAATATAAAATTTTGGCTCATTATTAGGAATTTGTTTAATCATTCAATTAATCACAGGATTATTACTATCTTAACATTATTGCCCTAATATTTAATTAGCATTTAAAAGACTTATTTATATTATGCAAGCTGTAAATTATGGGTGATTTTTCCGATTATGCTATATGAATGGGGCTTTAATATTTTTAATTTGTTTGTTTATTCATATTCGACGTGGAATTTTTTATAATTCATTTTCTTTATGTAAAACTTAAAATTCAGGAATTTTCATTTTTTTAATTACTATAATAACACCTTTTTTGGGTTACGTATTACCATGACGACAAATATCTTTTTGAGGAGCAACAGTAATTACAAATTTACTTTCAGCTATCCCTTACATTGTAAATTCTTTAGTTTTATGATTATGAGGAGGATTTTCAATTAATAATGCTACATTAAATCGATTTTATTCATTATATATTATCATACCATTTGTAGTGTTAGCTTTAGTTATTCTTCATTTAATATTTTTTAATGAAACTGGTTCTTCTAATCCCTTAAGATTAAATAGAAATGTATATAAAATTTCTTTTAATCCTTATATTTCAGTTAAAGATATTTGAGGATTTATTTTATTTTTTATTATTTTTTTATTACTTTGTTTATCAATACCTTATGGATTATCAGATCCTGAAAATTACAATAAAGCTAACCCTATAATTACTTCCATTCAGTTCTTGCAATTCTTCGTTCTATTCCTAACAAATCAGGAGAAGTTATTGCTTTATTATTATCAACTTTAATATTAATAATTATAACATTAAATTTTAAACATAGAAAAAAATCATTTAAATTTTATTTTTTAAATCAAATTTTATTTTAAAATTTTGTTAGATAATTTATTATTTTAACTTAAATTGGAGCTCGTCCAGTTGAAAATCCATATATTTTTATTGGACAAATTTCATCAATTTTTTAATTTTTATATTTTTTTATATATTTCTTTATTTCTTAATAATCTGATTTATATTTAAATAAATAATTATTCAGTCTTTTGAACTATATGTTTTGAATACAAATGTGAGAATATAATTTTTCTAATAATTTAAAATTTTAATTAATAAAATGAATATTAAATAATTTAATCTTACAGGTAAATAACTTATTCAAGTTAAATATATTGAATTATTATATCAAAATCGAGAAAATGTTCCCTAAATTCAAATTACTAAAAATAAAATTATTAAATAAATTAAATAAAATTTTATTTTAAATAAATTCCCTCCCATAAATATAAATATAAATAATATTATTATAAATACAATTATCCCGTATTCTGCAATAGAAATTAATGCAAATCTTCCTCTTATATATTCAATGTTAAATCCTGATACTAATTCTGATTCTCCTTCAGGAAAATCAGAAGGTGTTTTATTCATTTCTGCTAATAGTCTAACAAAAAAAATTAATATTAATTAAAAATTGAAAGGAAAAAATCAAGAATATTTTTGTTAATTTATAAAATTGAATAATTAATTTCTTTCCCTTAATAATAAAATTGACAAAATTATAAAAATTATTCTTACTTTATAAGAAACATTTTGAGCAATTCTTCGCAACCCTCCTAACAATTGATAAATTCCATTAGATGATCATCCTCCAATTATTAAAGAATAGATTCTTGAACATATAAAACATAAAATTAATATTAAATTTATTTCACTCAAAATTATTATATTTAAGTAAGGAATCGAATATCATTAAACAAATATAAAAAATATTTTTGATAAAGGACTAATTAAATAAAATAAATAATAAGATTTAAAAATTAACGTAATTCCTTTATTAAATAATTTAATTGCATCACTAAAAGGTTGAAATAACCCTATTTTACCAACTTTTTTTCAGACCTTTTCGAATTTGAATATATCCTAAAACTTTACGTTCTAATAATGTAATAAAAGCTACTTTAAGTAAGACTTTTAAAATTATATTTAATCTTCTATTAAAAAAATCTCAATATATGTATGTATATACATAATTATTATTTAAAAAAAATTTTTATTAATAAATTCTAAATTTATCACACTTATCTGTTAAAATAATTATTTTTATTTTTAAATAAATTAATTATTAAAAAAATTAAGTTCTTTCGTACAGATATTCTTTTGAATTATCAAGATAGAATCCAATCTGGCTCACACCGATTTAAACTCAAATTATGTAAGATTTTAAATGTCGAACAGACTTAATTTATTAATTTCTTCATTAAGAATTTATCTTAATTCAACATCAAGGTCGCAATCTTTTAACCGATATGAACTTATATAAAAAATAACACTGTTATCCCTAAGGTAATTTATTTTAATTATTATACTTGAATTTTTTAAAATAATTTATTCACAATAAATTAATAAAAAATTTTTTTCAATTTTTTCATATCCTCAATATAATATTTTCAATTTATAAAAATTTTTATCTATTGATTATGAATTAATAATATAGAATTCTTTAGGGTCTTCTCGTCTTTCATAAATATTTAAGACTTTTAACTTAAATTTGAAGTTCAATTATTTAATTTTAAAAAGATTTTATTTCATTAATTTTTTTATCCTAGACTTCATTAGAAAGCCAAGTGATAATGCTTTCTTAGTACAAAAATATAGCTATTTAAAAAAATTTTCATAAAGCAGAAATTATTTATTATCATTAATACAAAAACTATGTTTTTATTGAACAAATAAATAATAATTATCGCCGAATTTATTAAATTAATTTTTAAATTTTGAAATTTTTCAATTAATTTTCACTAATTTAATCGTTTTTAATTTAACTTTTTTATTAAATAAAATAATTTTATAGATATTAAAATTTAACTTCAATAATTTTAATGAAATAAATTTATTATTATTAATTATAAAGAAATAAAAATTTTTAATTATATTTTTAAAATTAATTAATTTTTATAATTATTAAAATAATTTTTAAGCTTATCCCTAAAAATATAAAAAAAAAAAAATATATCTAAAATTTTTAATTAATTTAAATATCAATACTAAACTAAATGAAATTTATTTATGAAATAATTAGATATCAATAATTATGAATAACAAATAATTTTTATTGAAATATCAAAAATAATAATTTTTTATCATTGTAATATTTATTTAATTTAATTATCTAAAAAAAATAAAATTAATTAATTAATTTCAATTAACCCTGAAACAAAAACTAAAAAATAATAAATTTATAATTTATTAAATCAAATTTATTTTCTTCCTTAATACCTAAAATATTAAATTAGTTAATTTTTTAAAAATAAATTACCCACATATTTATTATTAATTAAAAAAAAGTTAAAACTAAAAATCTTTTAAATTTATACGATTGATCATTTTAAAATAATATTATTAAATAATTTTTATAAGCAAAATAAATGTTATAAATTTAACTATGTGTCTATAACTCAAACACTCTCCAGTATATTTACTCTGTTTTAACTTATTCTCAATAATTTTTAATAGTGACAGAAAATTTGTACATATTTAAAATTGAATTTAAGTAATATAATTTTTTTTTTTACTTTTGAATCCAATTTTAAAAAATAATTTTGATAATTCAAGTAAATCTTATTTATTGTATTTCGTTTATATTCTTATATATAATTACATATTGATTGATAATTTTATTCTATAGATATTTCAATTAATACATTAAAAAAAAAATAATATTATTACAAATATTCATTAATTTTATAATATAGGTTTATTCTATTGTGGAATATCAAATTAAATATTGAAATCCCCTAATAAAATAAAATACAATCATAATTTTTAATTTTTATTTTTTAATAATTGATAATTTATATAATTGTTTTTAAATAAAATAGTACGGTATATTTTTCTAGTTTTTATAATATTTCGAGTATTATCTTTATTAAATTTATTAAAAATAATTTTTTATAAAAATTTTAAATTTAATTTTAAAATTTTTATTTAAATTATCTATAAAGATTAACATTCATAAATTTATTGTTATTAATTTAATTATTTATATGCTTTGTATAACCTTAAATGCTGGCACAAAGTAATTCGATATTAATTTTATATCTATTTATTTAGTAATTAATAATTATTAATTTTATATATTAAGTTTAATATAAATTATTTAAATTTATTCATATCATTAAATTTTATGCATAGAAATTAAAAAAAATAAATTTCTATCTGAATTAAGATTTATCAAATTTAATTTTAATATGTGTTTTTTTTTTAATGTGAAAGAAAAATTTTCAATGGACTAAGATTTTTATTTAAGAAAAAAACTATTTATTTTTAAATTATGAATTTAAGGACTAAAGATTAGTCTATTTTTTGAAATTTTATCATTTAACAAATTAAAAATTAAATTACATTAAAGTTTTTTAAATAGAATACTGCCTCAACGGTACCTACCTTAGAATATTTTATACAAGTACATTAATGACATACCTAGTGAAAGAAATTATCAATATTTTGCAGTATACACTTCAAAATTTCTTCGTTTAATAATATTTTTTAGATAGAATCCTGCCATAACGGTACCTACCTTAGAATATTTTATACGGGTACATTAATGACATACCTTGTAAGAGGAATAATCAATATTTTGCTATATACACTTTAAAATTTCTTCGTTTAATAATATTTTTAAGATAAAATCCTGCCCCAACGGTACCTACCTTAGAATATTTTATACAGGTACATTGATGACATACCTTGTAAGAGAAATGATCAATATTTTGCAGAACACACTTCAATATTTCTTTGTTTAATAATGCTTTTTAGTTAAAATCCTGCTCCAACGGTACCTACCTTAGAATATCTCATACGCGTACATTGATGACATACCTTGTAAGAGGAATGATTAATATTTTGCAATATACACTCTAAAATTTCTGCGTTTAATAATATTTTTAAAATAAAATACTGCCATAACGGTACCTCCCTTAAAATATTTTATACGGGTACATTGATGACGTACCTTGTAAGAGGAATAATCAAACATTTTGTAGTATACACTTTAAAATTTCTTCGTTTAATAATATTTTTAAGATAGAATACTGCCCCACCAGTACCTAACTTAGAATATTTCATACGAAAACATTGATGACATACCTTGAAAGAGAATTGATTAATATTTTGCAGTATACACTTCGAAATTTCTTCGTTTAATAATATTTTCGAAATAGAATCCTGCACCAACGGTACCTACCTTAGAATATTTTATACAGAAACATTGATGACATACTTTGTTAGGGGAATAATCAGTATTTTGCAGTATACACTTTAAAATTTCTTTGATTAATAATATTTTTAAGATAGAATCCTTTTTCAACGGTACCTAACTTAGAATATTTTATACGAGTACATTGATGACATACCTTGTAAGAGGAATGATCAATATTTTGCAGTATACACTTTAAAATTTTTTTATTTGATAATATTTTTAAGATAGAATCCGGCCCCAATGGTACCTACCTTAAAATATTTTATACAGGTATATTAATGACATACCTTGTAAGAGGAATATTCAATATTTTGCAGTACACACTTCAATATTTCTGTGTTTAATAATATTTTTTAGTTAGAATCCTGCTCCAACGGTACCTACCTTAGAACATTTCATATGCGTACATTGATGACATACCTTGTAAGAGGAATGATCGATATTTTGCAATATACACTCTTAAATTTCTGCGTTTAATAATATTTTTAAGATAGAATCCTGCGATAATGGTACCTTCCTTAGAATATTTTTTACGGGTACATCAATGACATATCTATAAAGAGAAATGATCAGTATTTTGCAGTATACACTTCAAAGTTCCTGCGTTTAAAAATATTTTTTAGATAGAATCCTGCCCCAACGGTACCTACCTCGGAATATTTTGTACGGGTACATTAATGACATACCTTGTAAGAGGAATAATAAATATTTTGCTATATACACTTTAAAATTTCTTCGTTTAATAATATTTTTGAGATAGAATACTGCCCCAACGGTACCTAACTTAGAATATTTTATACGAAAACATTAATGACATACCTTGTAAGAGGAATAATCAATATTTTGCTATATACACTTCAAAATTTCTTTGTTTAATAATATTTCCAAGATAGAGTTTTGCCCCAACGGTACCCACCTCAGAATATCTTATACAGGTACATTAATGACATAATTTGTAAGAGTATTGATCAATATTTTGCATTACACACTTTAAAATTTCTTCGTTAAATAATATTTTTTAGATAGAATCCTGCCCAAACGGTACCTTTCTTAGAATATTTTATACGAGTACATTGATGACGTACCTTGTAAGAGAAATAATTAATATTTTGCAAAATACACTTTTAAATTTCTTAGTTTAATAATATTTAATAAAAATATAATTCTGCCATAACGGTACTTACCTTAGAATATTTTATACAGAAACATTGATGACATACCTTGTAAGAGGAATGATTAATGTTCTGCAGTATACACTTTAAAATTTTTTTGTTCGATAATATTTTTAAGATAGAATCCTGCCTTAACGGTACCTTCATTAAAATATTTTATACAGGTACATTAATGACATACCTTGTAAGAGGAATAATCAATATTTTGCTATATACACTTTAAAATTTCCTTGTTTAATAATATTTTTGAGATAGAATACTGCCCCAACGGTACCTAACTTAGAATATTTTATACGAAAACATTCATGACATACCTTAAAAAGGAATGATCAGTATTTTGCAGTATACACTTTAAAATTCCTGCGTTTAAGAATATTTTTTAAATAGAATCCTGCCCCAACGGTACCTACCTTAAAATATTTTGTACGGGTACATTACTGACATACCTTGTAAGAGGAATGATTAATGTTTTGCAATATACACTTTAAAATTTCTTTATTTAATAATATTTTTAAGATAGAGTCCTGCCCCAACAATACCCACCTTAGAATATTTTATACAGGTTCTTTAATGACATACCTTGTGAGAGAATTGATCAATATTTCGCATTACACACTTTAAAATTTCTCCGTTGAATAATATTTTTTAGATAGAATCCTGCCCAAACGGTACCTTTCTTAGAATATTTTATACGGGCACATTGATGACGTACCTTGTAAGAGGGATGATCAAACATTTTGTAGTATACACTTCAAAATTTCTTTGTTTAATAATATTTTTAAGATAGAATACTGCCCCAACGGTACCTACTTTAGAATATTTCTAATAAGTACATAGATGACATACCTTAAAAGAGAATAAATCAATATTTTGCAGTATACACTTCAAAATTTTTACGTTTAATAATATTTTTTAGAAAGAATCCTGCCCCAACGGTACCTAACTTAGTATATTTTATACGAGTATATTAATGACATACCTTGTAAGAGGAATGATCAATATTTTGCAGCATACACTTTAAAATTTCTTCGTTTAATAATATTTTTAAGATAGAATCTTGCCCCAACGGTACGTACCTTAGAATATTTTATACAGGTACATTGATGACATACCTTGTAAGAGGAATGATTAGTATTTTGCAGTATACACTCCAAAATTTCTGCTTTAAATAATATTTTTCAAATAGAATCCTGCCATGACGGTACCTCCCTTAAAATATTTTATTTGGGTACATTAATAACATACCTTGTAAGAGAAATAATTAGTATTTTGCAGTATACACTTGAAAATTCCTGCGTTTAATAATATTTTCAAGATCGAATCCTGCTTCAACGGTACCTACCTTAAAATATTTTATACAGAAACATTGATGACATACCTTGTAAGAGGATTGATTAATGTTTGGCAGTATACATTTTAAAAATTCTTTGTTTAATCATATTTTTAAGATAGAAACCTGCCCCAACGGTACCCACCTTAGAATATTTTATACGGGTACATAATTGACATACCTTGTAAGGGAAATGATCAATATTTCGCAGTACACACATTAAAATTTCTTCGTTTAATAATATTTTTTAGATAGAATTCTGCCCCAACGGTACCTTTCTTAGAATATTTTATACGGGTACATTGATGACGTACCTTGTAAGAGGAATAATCAAACATTTTGTAGTATACACTTTAAAATTTCTTCGGTTAATAATATTTTTAAGATAGAAAACTGCCCCACCAGTACCTAACTTAGAATATCTCATACGCGTACATTGATGACATACCTTGTAAGAGGAATGATTAATATTTTGCAATATACACTCTAAAATTTCTGCGTTTAATAATATTTTTAAAATAAAATACTGCCATAACGGTACCTCCCTTAAATTATTTTATACGGGTACATTGATGACGTACCTTGTAAGAGGAATAACCAAACATTTTGTAGTATACACTTTAAAATTTCTTCGTTTAATAATATTTTTAAGATAGAATACTGCCCCACCAGTACCTAACTTAAAATATTTCATACGAAAACATTGATGACATACCTTGAAAGAGAATTGATTAATATTTTGCAGTATACACTTCGAAATTTCTTCGTTTAATAATATTTTCGAAATAGAATCCTGCACCAACGGTACCTACCTTAGAATATTTTATACAGAAACATTGATGACATACTTTGTTAGGGGAATAATCAGTATTTTGCAGTATACACTTTAAAATTTCTTTGATTAATAATATTTTTAAGATAGAATCCTTTTTCAACGGTACCTAACTTAGAATATTTTATACGAGTACATTGATGACATACCTTGTAAGAGAAATGATCAATATTTTGCAGTATACTCTTTAAAATTTTTTTATTTGATAATATTTTTAAGATAGAATCCTTTTTCAACGGTACCTAACTTAGAATATTTTATACGAGTACATTGATGACATACCTTGTAAGAGAAATGATCAATATTTTGCAGTATACACTTTAAAATTTCTGTGTTTAATAATATTTTTTAGTTAGAATCCTGCTCCAACGGTACCTACCTTAGAACATTTCATATGCGTACATTGATGACATACCTTGTAAGAGGAATGATCGATATTTTGCAATATACACTCTAAAATTTCTGCGTTTAATAATATTTTTAAGATAGAATCCTGCGATAATGGTACCTACCTTAGAATATTTTTTACGGGTACATCAATGACATATCTTTAAAGAGAAATGATCAGTATTTTGCAGTATACACTTCAAAGTTCCTGCGTTTAAAAATATTTTTTAGATAGAATCCTGCCCCAACGGTACCTACCTCGGAATATTTTGTACGGGTACATTAATGACATACCTTGTAAGAGGAATAATAAATATTTTGCTATATACACTTTAAAATTTCTTCGTTTAATAATATTTTTGAGATAGAATACTGCCCCAACGGTACCTAACTTAGAATATTTTATACGAAAACATTAATGACATACCTTGTAAGAGGAATAATCAATATTTTGCTATATACACTTTAAAATTTCTTTGTTTAATAATATTTCCAAGATAGAGTTCTGCCCCAACGGTACCCACCTCAGAATATCTTATACAGGTACATTAATGACATAATTTGTAAGAGTATTGATCAATATTTCGCATTACACACTTTAAAATTTCTTCGTTAAATAATATTTTTTAGATAGAATCCTGCCCAAACGGTACCTTTCTTAGAATATTTTATACAAGTACATTGATGACGTACCTTGTAAGAGAAATAATTAATATTTTGCAAAATACACTTTTAAATTTCTTAGTTTAATAATATTTAATAAAAATATAATTCTGCCATAACGGTACCTACCTTAGAATATTTTATACAGAAACATTGATGACATACCTTGTAAGAGGAATGATTAATGTTCTGCAGTATACACTTTAAAATTTTTTTGTTCAATAATATTTTTAAGATAGAATCCTGCCTTAACGGTACCTACATTAAAATATTTTATACAGGTACATTAATGACATACCTTGTAAGAGGAATAATCAATATTTTGCTATATACACTTTAAAATTTCTTCGTTTAATAATATTTTTGAGATAGAATACTGCCCCAACGGTACCTAACTTAGAATATTTTATACGAAAACATTCATGACATACCTTGTAAAAGGAATGATCAGTATTTTGCAGTATACACTTTGAAATTCCTGCGTTTAAAAATATTTTTTAGATAGAATCCTGCCCCAACGGTACCATCCTTAAAATATTTTGTACGGGTACATTACTGACATACCTTGTAAGAGGAATGATTAATGTTTTGCAATATACACTTTAAAATTTCTTTATTTAATAATATTTTTAAGATAGAGTCCTGCCCCAACAATACCCACCTTAGAATATTTTATACAGGTTCTTTAATGACATACCTTGTGAGAGAATTGATCAATATTTCGCATTACACACTTTAAAATTTCTCCGTTAAATAATATTTTTTAGATAGAATCCTGCCCAAACGGTACCTTTCTTAGAATATTTTATACGGGCACATTGATGACGTACCTTGTAAGAGGGATGATCAAACATTTTGTAGTATACAGTTCAAAATTTCTTTGTTTAATAATATTTTGAAGATAAAATACTGCCCCAACGGTACCTACTTTAGAATATTTCTAATAAGTACATAGATGACATACCTTAAAAGAGAATAAATCAATATTTTGCAGTATACACTTCAAAATTTTTACGTTTAAAAATATTTTTTAGAAAGAATCCTGCCCCAACGGTACCTAACTTAGTATATTTTATACGAGTATATTAATGACATACCTTGTTAGAGAAATGATCAATATTTTGCAGCATACACTTTAAAATTTCTTCGTTTAATAATATTTTTAAGATAGAATCTTGCCCCAACGGTACGTACCTTAGAATATTTTATACAGGTACATTGATGACATAACTTGTAGGAGGAATGATTAGTATTTTGCAGTATACACTCCAAAATTCCTGCTTTTAATAATATTTTTCAAATAGAATCCTGCTATGACGGTACCTCCCTTAAAATATTTTATTTGGGTACATTAATAACATACCTTGTAAGAGAAATAATCAGTATTTTGCAGTATACACTTGAAAATTCCTGCGTTTAATAATATTTTCAAGATCGAATCCTGCTTCAACGGTACCTACCTTAAAATATTTTATACAGAAATATTGATGACATACCTTGTAAGAGGATTGATTAATGTTTGGCAGTATACATTTTAAAAATTCTTTGTTTAATCATATTTTTAAGATAGAGACCTGCCCCAACGGTACCCACCTTAGAATATTTTATACGGGTACATAATTGACATACCTTGTAAGGGAAATGATCAATATTTCGCAGTACACACATTAAAATTTCTTCGTTTAATAATATTTTTTAGATAGAATTCTGCCCCAACGGTACCTTTCTTAGAATATTTTATACGGGTACATTGATGACGTACCTTGTAAAAGGAATGATCAAACATCTTGTAGTATACACTTCAAAGTTTTTTCGTTTAATAATATTTTTTAGATAGAATTCTTTTCCAACGGTACCTAACTTAGAATATTTTATACGAGTACATTGATGACATACCTTGTAAGAGGAAAAATCAGTATTTTGCAGTATACACTTTAAAATTTCTTTGTTTGATAATATTTTAAAGATAGAATCCTTCCCCAACAGTACCTACCTTAGAATATTTTATACAGGTACGTTAATGACATACCTTGTAAAAAATTTATTAATATTTTGCAGTACACACTTCAATATTTCTTTGTTTAATAATATTTTTCAGTTAGAATCCCGCTCGAACGGTACCTACCTTAAAACATTTTATACGAATACATTGATAACATACCTTGTAAGAGGAATGATCAATATTTTGCAATATACACTCCAAAATTTCTGCGTTTAAAAATATTTTTAAGATAGAGTCCTGCCCCAACGGTACCCACCTTAAAATATTTTATACAGGTACATTGATGACATACCTTGTAAAAGAAATAATCAATATTTCGCATTACACACTGCAAAATTTTTTTGTTTAATAATATTTCTAAGATAAAATACTGCCCCAACGGTACCTACCTTAGAATATTTCTTACGAGTACATTGATGACATACCTTAAAAGAGAATTAATTAATATTTTGCAGTATACACTTCAAAATTTTTTCGTTTTATCATATTTTTGAGATAGAATCCTGCCTCAACGGGACCTAACTTAGAATATTTTATCCGAGTACATTTTCGACATACCTTGTAAGAGAAACGATCGATATTCTGCAGTATACACTTTAAAATTTTTTTGTTTAATAATATTTTTTAGATACAATTCTCCCCCAACGGTACTTGCCTTAGAATATTTTAAACAAGTACATTGATGACATACTTTGTAAGAGGAATGATCAATATTTTGCAGTAAACACTTAAAAAATTCTTCGTTTAATAATATTCCTTAGATAGAATCCTGCCTCAACGGTACCTACCTTTAAATATTTTATACGAGTACATTAATGACATACCTTGTAAGAGGAATAAACAATATTTTGCAGTATACGCTTTAAAATTTTTTTGTTCAATAATATTTTTTAGATAAAATCCTGCTATAATGTTACCTACCTTAGAATATTTTTACGGGTACATTAATGACATACCTTGTAAGAGAAATAATCAATATTTTGCTATATACACTTAAAAATTTTTTCGTTTAATAATATTTTCAAGATATAATTCTGCCCCAACGGTACCTACCTTAGAATATTTTATACAGAAATATTGATGATCTACTTTGTAAGGGGAATGATCAGTATTTTCCAGTATACACTTCAAAATTCCTGCTTTTAATAAAATTTTTTAAATAGAATCCTGCCCCAACGGTACCTACCTTGAAATATTTTGTACGGGCACATTAATAACATTCCTTGTAAGAGAAATAATTAACGTTTTGCAGTATACACTTTAAAATTTCTTTGTTTGATAATATCTTTAAGATAGAATCCTGCCTTAACGGTACCTACCTTAAAATATTTTATACAAGTACATTGATGACATACCTTGTAAGAAGAATGATCAATATTTTGCAATATACACTCCAAAATTTCTGCGTTTAATAATATTTTTAAGATGGAATTCTGCCATAACGGTACCTCCCTTAAAAAATTTTATACGGGTACATTGATAACGTACCTTGTAAGAGGAATGATCAAACATTTTGAAGTATACACTTCAAAATTTCTTCGTTTAATAATATTTTTAAGATAGAATACTGCCCCAACGGTACCTAACTAAGAATATTTTATAGGAAAACATTGATGACATACCTTGAAAGAGAATTAATCAATATTTTGCAGTATACACTTTAAAATTTTTTCGTTTAATAATGTTTTTTAGATAGAATCCTGCACTTACGGTACCTTTCTTAGAATATTTTATACGAAAACATTGATGACATACCTTGTAAGAGGAATAATCAATATTTTGTTATATACACTTTAAAATTTCTTCGTTTGATAATATTTTTAAGATAGAATCATGCCCCAACGGTACCTACCTTAGAATATTTTATACAGAAACATTGATGACATACTTTGTAAGGGGAATGATTATTATTGTGCAGCATACACTTTAAAATTTCTTCGTTTAATAATATTTTTAAGATAGAATCCTGCCCCAACGGTACCTACCTTAGAATATTTTATACGGGAACATTAATGACATACCTTGTAAGAGAAATAATCAATATTTTGCAGTATACACTTTAAAATTCCTGCGTTTGATAATATTTTTTAGATAGTATGCTGCTCCAACGGTACCTACCTAAAAAATTTTGTACGGGTACATTAATGACATACCTTGTAAGAGGAATGATTAATGTTTTGCAGTATACACTTTGAAAATTCTTTGTTTAATAATATTTTTAAGATAGAATCCTGCCCCAACGATACCCACGTTAGAATATTTTATACGGGTACATTAATGACATACCTTGTAAGATAAATGATCTATATTTCGCAGTACACACTTAAAAATTTTTTCGTTTAATAATATTTTTTAGATAGAATCCTGCCCCAACGTTACCTTTTATAGAATATTTTATACAGGTCCATTGATGACGTACCTTGCAAGATGAATGTTCAAACATTTTGTAGTATACACTTCAAAATTTCTTCGTTTAATAATATTTTTAAGATAGAATACTGCGCCAACGGTACCTAACTTAGAATATTTTATACGAGTACATTGATGACATACCTTGTAAGAGGAATAATCAGTATTTTGCAGTTTGCACTTCAAAATTCCTGCG
Organism: Copidosoma floridanum; assembly: GCF_036245765.1. Lineage (NCBI taxonomy): Eukaryota > Metazoa > Arthropoda > Insecta > Hymenoptera > Encyrtidae > Copidosoma > Copidosoma floridanum. Next base: position 375,430 of record NW_028321908.1, on the reverse strand, counting down.
TTTAAAAATATTCTTTAGATAGAATCCTACCCAAACGGTACCTTCCTCAAAATATTTTGTACGGGTACATTAATGACATACCTTGTAAGAGGAATGATTAATGTTTTGCAGTATACACTTTAAAATTTCTTTGTTTAATAATATTTTTAAGATAGAGTGTCTGCCCCAACGGTACCCACCTTAGAATATTTTTACAGGTACATTGATGACATACCTTGTAAGAGGAATGATCAATATTTCGCATTACACACTTTAAAATTTCTTCGTTAAATGATATTTTTTAAATAGAATCCTGCCCCAACGGTACCTTTCTTAGAATATTTTATACGGGGACATTAATGACGTACCTTGTAAGAGAGATGATCAAACATTTTGTAGTATACACTTCAAAATTTCTTTGTTTAATAATATTTTTAAGATAGAATACTGCCCCAACGGTACCTACCTTAGAATATTTCTCACGAGAACATTGATGACATACCTTGAAAGAAAATTAATCAATATTTTGCAGTATACACTTCAAAATTTTTTTGTTTAATAATATTTTTTAAATAGAATCCTACCCTAACGGTACCTAACTTAGAATATTTAATACGAGTACATTAATGACATACCTTGTAAGAGGAATGATCAATATTTTGCAGCATACACTTTAAAATTTCTTCGTTTAATAATATTTTTAAGATAGAATCCTGCCCTAACGGTACCTCCCTAAGAATATTTTATACAGGTACAATGATGACATACCTTGTAAAAGAAATTATCAATAAAAAATGATTAAATTTTTTTGTTTATTAATATTTTTAAGATAGAATCCTGCCCCAACGATACCAACCTTAAAATATTTTATACGAGTACATTGATGACATACCTTGTAAGAGAAACGATCGATATTTTGCAGTATACACTTTAAAATTTTTTCGTTTAATAACATTTTTTGGATACAATCCCCCCCCAACGGTACTAACCTTAGAATATTTCCAACGAGTACATTGATGACATACTTTGTAAGAGGAATGATTATTATTTTGCAGTATACACTTAAAAAGTTCTTCGTTTAATGATATTTCTTAGATAGAATTCTGCCCCAACGGTACCTACGTTAGAATATTTTATACGGGTACATTAATGTTATACCTTGTAAGAGGTATAATTAATATTTTGCAGTATACACTTCAAAATTTCTTTGTTTAATAATATTTTTCAGATAGAATCCTGCCCCAACGGTACCTACCTTGAAATATTTTATACAGAAACATTGATGACATACTTTGTAAGGGGAATAATTAGTATTTAGCAGTATACACTCTAAAATTCCTGCTTTTAATATCATTTTTTAGATAGAATCCTGCACCAACGGCACCTCCCTTAAAAGATTTTGTACGGGCACATTAATGACATCCCTTGTAAGAGAAATAATGAATATTTTGCAGTATACACTTAAAAAGTTATTTGTTTAATAATATTTCTTAGATAGAATCCTGCCCCAACGGTACCTACCTTAGAATATTTTATACAGGTACATTGATGACATACCTTGTAAGAGAAATGATCAATATTTTGCAGAACACACTTCAATATTTCTTTGTTTAATAATATTTTTGAGTAAGAATCCTGCTCGAACGGTACCTACCTTAGAATATTTCATACGCGTACATTGATGACATACCTTGTAAGAGGAATGATCAATATTTTGCAATATACACTCCAAAATTTCTGCGTTTAATAATATTTTTAAGATAGAATCCTGCCATAACGATACCGCCCTTAGAATATTTCATACAGGTACAATAATGACATACCTTGTAAGAGGAATAATCAGTATTTTGAAGTATACACTTCAAAATTCCTGCGTTTAATAATATTTTTTAGATAGATCCCTGCCCCAACGGTACCTACCTTAGAATATATTATACGGGTATATTAATGACATACCTTGTGAGAGGAATAATCAATATTTCGCAGTACACACTTCAAAATTTTTTCGTTTCATAATATTTTTTAGATAGAATCCTGCCCCAACGGTACCTTTTTTAGAATATTTTATACGGGTACATTGATGACGTACCTTGTTAGAGGAATGATCGAACATTTTGTAGTATACACTTCAAAATTTCTCCGTTTAATAATATTTTTAAGATAGAATCCTGCCCCAACGATACCCACGTTAGAATATTTTATACGGGTACATTGATGACATACCTTGTAAGATAAGTGATCTATATTTCGCAGTACACACTTAAAAATTTCTTCGTTTAATAATATTTTTTAGATAGAATCCTGCCCCAACGGTACCTTTTTTAAAATATTTTATACAGGTCCATTGATGACGTACCTTGCAAGATGAATGTTCAAACATTTTGTAGTATACACTTCAAAATTTCTTCGTTTTATAATATTTTTAAGATAGAATACTGCGCCAACGGTACCTAACTTAGAATATTTTATACGATCACATTGATGACATACCTTGTAAGAGGAATAATCAGTATTTTGCAGTTTGCACTTCAAAATTCCTGCGTTTAAAAATATTCTTTAGATAGAATCCTACCCCAACGGTACCTTCCTCAAAATATTTTGTACGGGTACATTAATGACATACCTTGTAAGAGGAATGATTAATGTTTTGCAGTATACACTTTAAAATTTCTTTGTTTAATAATATTTTTAAGATAGAGTGTCTGCCCCAACGGTACCCACCTTAGAATATTTTTACAGGTACATTGATGACATACCTTGTAAGAGGAATGATCAATATTTCGCATTACACACTTTAAAATTTCTTCGTTAAATAATATTTTTTAAATAGAATCCTGCCCCAACGGTACCTTTCTTAGAATATTTTATACGGGGACATTAATGACGTACCTTGTAAGAGAGATGATCAAACATTTTGTAGTATACACTTCAAAATTTCTTTGTTTAATAATATTTTTAAGATAGAAAACTGCCCCAACGGTACCTACCTTAGAATATTTCTCACGAGAACATTGATGACATACCTTGAAAGAAAATTAATCAATATTTTGCAGTATACACTTCAAAATTTTTTTGTTTAATAATATTTTTTAAATAGAATCCTACCCTAACGGTACCTAACTTAGAATATTTAATACGGGTACATTAATGACATACCTTGTAAGAGGAATGATCAATATTTTGCAGCATACACTTTAAAATTTTTTCGTTTAATAATATTTTTAAGAGAGAGTCCTGCCCTAACGGTACCTCCCTTAGAATATTTTATACAGGTACAATGATGACATACCTTGTAAAAGAAATTATCAATAAAAAATGATTAAATTTTTTTGTTTATTAATATTTTTAAGATAGAATCCTGCCCCAACGATACCAACCTTAAAATATTTTATACGAGTACATTGATGACATACCTTGTAAGAGAAACGATCGATATTTTGCAGTATACACTTTAAAATTTTTTCGTTTAATAACATTTTTTGGATACAATCCCCCCCCAACGGTACTAACCTTAGAATATTTCCAACGAGTACATTGATGACATACTTTGTAAGAGGAATGATTATTATTTTGCAGTATACACTTAAAAAGTTCTTCGTTTAATGATATTTCTTAGATAGAATTCTGCCCCAACGGTACCTACGTTAGAATATTTTATACGGGTACATTAATGTTATACCTTGTAAGAGGTATAATTAATATTTTGCAGTATACACTTCAAAATTTCTTTGTTTAATAATATTTTTCAGATAGAATCCTGCCCCAACGGTACCTACCTTGAAATATTTCATACAGAAACATTGATGACATACTTTGTAAGGGGAATAATCAGTATTTAGCAGTATACACTCTAAAATTCCTGCTTTTAATATCATTTTTTAGATAGAATCCTGCACCAACGGCACCTCCCTTAAAAGATTTTGTACGGGCACATTAATGACATCCCTTGTAAGAGAAATAATAAATATTTTGCAGTATACACTTAAAAAGTTATTTGTTTAATAATATTTCTTAGATAGAATCCTGCCCCAACGGTACCTACCTTAGAATATTTTATACAGGTACATTGATGACATACCTTGTAAGAGAAATGATCAATATTTTGCAGAACACACTTCAATATTTCTTTGTTTAATAATATTTTTGAGTAAGAATCCTGCTCGAACGGTACCTACCTTAGAATATTTCATACGCGTACATTGATGACATACCTTGTAAGAGGAATGATCAATATTTTGCAGCATACACTTTAAAATTTCTTCGTTTAATAATATTTTTAAGATAGAATCCTGCCCTAACGGTACCTCCCTAAAAATATTTTATACAGGTACAATGATGACATACCTTGTAAAAGAAATTATCAATAAAAAATGATTAAATTTTTTTGTTTATTAATATTTTTAAGATAGAATCCTGCCCCAACGATACCAACCTTAAAATATTTTATACGAGTACATTGATGACATACCTTGTAAGAGAAACGATCGATATTTTGCAGTATACACTTTAAAATTTTTTCGTTTAATAACATTTTTTGGATACAATCCCCCCCCAACGGTACTAACCTTAGAATATTTCCAACGAGTACATTGATGACATACTTTGTAAGAGGAATGATTATTATTTTGCAGTATACACTTAAAAAGTTCTTCGTTTAATGATATTTCTTAGATAGAATTCTGCCCCAACGGTACCTACGTTAGAATATTTTATACGGGTACATTAATGTTATACCTTGTAAGAGGTATAATTAATATTTTGCAGTATACACTTCAAAATTTCTTTGTTTAATAATATTTTTCAGATAGAATCCTGCCCCAACGGTACCTACCTTAAAATATTTTATACAGAAACATTGATGACATACTTTGTAAGGGGAATAATTAGTATTTAGCAGTATACACTCTAAAATTCCTGCTTTTAATATCATTTTTTAGATAGAATCCTGCACCAACGGCACCTCCCTTAAAAGATTTTGTACGGGCACATTAATGACATCCCTTGTAAGAGAAATAATGAATATTTTGCAGTATACACTTAAAAAGTTATTTGTTTAATAATATTTCTTAGATAGAATCCTGCCCCAACGGTACCTACCTTAGAATATTTTATACAGGTACATTAATGACATACCTTGTAAGAGAAATGATCAATATTTTGCAGAACACACTTCAATATTTCTTTGTTTAATAATATTTTTGAGTAAGAATCCTGCTCGAACGGTACCTACCTTAGAATATTTCATACGCGTACATTGATGACATACCTTGTAAGAGGAATGATCAATATTTTGCAATATACACTCCAAAATTTCTGCGTTTAATAATATTTTTAAGATAGAATCCTGCCATAACGATACCGCCCTTAGAATATTTCATACAGGTACAATAATGACATACCTTGTAAGAGGAATAATCAGTATTTTGAAGTATACACTTCAAAATTCCTGCGTTTAATAATATTTTTTAGATAGATCCCTGCCCCAACGGTACCTACCTTAGAATATATTATACGGGTATATTAATGACATACCTTGTGAGAGGAATAATCAATATTTCGCAGTACACACTTCAAAATTTTTTCGTTTCATAATATTTTTTAGATAGAATCCTGCCCCAACGGTACCTTTTTTAGAATATTTTATACGGGTACATTGATGACGTACCTTGTTAGAGGAATGATCGAACATTTTGTAGTATACACTTCAAAATTTCTCCGTTTAATAATATTTTTAAGATAGAATCCTGCCCCAACGATACCCACGTTAGAATATTTTATACGGGTACATTGATGACATACCTTGTAAGATAAGTGATCTATATTTCGCAGTACACACTTAAAAATTTCTTCGTTTAATAATATTTTTTAGATAGAATCCTGCCCCAACGGTACCTTTTTTAAAATATTTTATACAGGTCCATTGATGACGTACCTTGCAAGATGAATGTTCAAACATTTTGTAGTATACACTTCAAAATTTCTTCGTTTTATAATATTTTTAAGATAGAATACTGCGCCAACGGTACCTAACTTAGAATATTTTATACGATCACATTGATGACATACCTTGTAAGAGGAATAATCAGTATTTTGCAGTTTGCACTTCAAAATTCCTGCGTTTAAAAATATTCTTTAGATAGAATCCTACCCCAACGGTACCTTCCTCAAAATATTTTGTACGGGTACATTAATGACATACCTTGTAAGAGGAATGATTAATGTTTTGCAGTATACACTTTAAAATTTCTTTGTTTAATAATATTTTTAAGATAGAGTGTCTGCCCCAACGGTACCCACCTTAGAATATTTTTACAGGTACATTGATGACATACCTTGTAAGAGGAATGATCAATATTTCGCATTACACACTTTAAAATTTCTTCGTTAAATAATATTTTTTAAATAGAATCCTGCCCCAACGGTACCTTTCTTAGAATATTTTATACGGGGACATTAATGACGTACCTTGTAAGAGAGATGATCAAACATTTTGTAGTATACACTTCAAAATTTCTTTGTTTAATAATATTTTTAAGATAGAAAACTGCCCCAACGGTACCTACCTTAGAATATTTCTCACGAGAACATTGATGACATACCTTGAAAGAAAATTAATCAATATTTTGCAGTATACACTTCAAAATTTTTTTGTTTAATAATATTTTTTAAATAGAATCCTACCCTAACGGTACCTAACTTAGAATATTTAATACGGGTACATTAATGACATACCTTGTAAGAGGAATGATCAATATTTTGCAGCATACACTTTAAAATTTTTTCGTTTAATAATATTTTTAAGAGAGAGTCCTGCCCTAACGGTACCTCCCTTAGAATATTTTATACAGGTACAATGATGACATACCTTGTAAAAGAAATTATCAATAAAAAATGATTAAATTTTTTTGTTTATTAATATTTTTAAGATAGAATCCTGCCCCAACGATACCAACCTTAAAATATTTTATACGAGTACATTGATGACATACCTTGTAAGAGAAACGATCGATATTTTGCAGTATACACTTTAAAATTTTTTCGTTTAATAACATTTTTTGGATACAATCCCCCCCCAACGGTACTAACCTTAGAATATTTCCAACGAGTACATTGATGACATACTTTGTAAGAGGAATGATTATTATTTTGCAGTATACACTTAAAAAGTTCTTCGTTTAATGATATTTCTTAGATAGAATTCTGCCCCAACGGTACCTACGTTAGAATATTTTATACGGGTACATTAATGTTATACCTTGTAAGAGGTATAATTAATATTTTGCAGTATACACTTCAAAATTTCTTTGTTTAATAATATTTTTCAGATAGAATCCTGCCCCAACGGTACCTACCTTGAAATATTTCATACAGAAACATTGATGACATACTTTGTAAGGGGAATAATCAGTATTTAGCAGTATACACTCTAAAATTCCTGCTTTTAATATCATTTTTTAGATAGAATCCTGCACCAACGGCACCTCCCTTAAAAGATTTTGTACGGGCACATTAATGACATCCCTTGTAAGAGAAATAATAAATATTTTGCAGTATACACTTAAAAAGTTATTTGTTTAATAATATTTCTTAGATAGAATCCTGCCCCAACGGTACCTACCTTAGAATATTTTATACAGGTACATTGATGACATACCTTGTAAGAGAAATGATCAATATTTTGCAGAACACACTTCAATATTTCTTTGTTTAATAATATTTTTGAGTAAGAATCCTGCTCGAACGGTACCTACCTTAGAATATTTCATACGCGTACATTGATGACATACCTTGTAAGAAGAATGATCAATATTTTGCAATATACACTTCAAAATTTCTGCGTTTAATAATATATTTAAGATAGAATCCTGCCATAACGATACCGCCCTTAGAATATTTCATACAGGTACAATAATGACATACCTTGTAAGAGGAATAATCAGTATTTTGAAGTATACACTTCAAAATTCCTGCGTTTAATAATATTTTTTAGATAGATCCCTGCCCCAACGGTACCTACCTTAGAATATATTATACGGGTATATTAATGACATACCTTGTGAGAGAAATAATCAATATTTCGCAGTACACACTTCAAAATTTTTTCGTTTTATAATATTTTTTAGATAGAATCCTGCCCCAACGGTACCTTTTTTAGAATATTTTATACGGGTACATTGATGACGTACCTTGTTAGAGGAATGATCGAACATTTTGTAGTATACACTTCAAAATTTCTCCGTTTAATAATATTTTTAAGATAGAATACTGCCCCAACGGTACCTAACTTAGAATATTTTATACGAGTACATTGATGACATACCTCCAAAGAGAATTGATCAATATTTTGCAGTATACACTTCAAAATTTTTTCGTTTAATAATATTTTTTAGATAGAATCCTGCCCCAACGGTACCTAACTTAGAAAATTATATACGAGAACATTGATGACATACCCTATTAGAGGAATAATTCATATTTTGCAGTATACACTTTAAAATTTCTTTGTTTGATAATATTATTAAGAAAGAATCCTGCCCCAACGGCATCTAACTTAGAATATTTATACAGGTACATTGATGACATACCTTGTAAGAGGAATGATCAGAATTTTGTAGTATACACTTCAAAATTTCTGCTTTTAAAAATATTTTTTAGATTGAATCCTGCCCCAACGGTACCTATCCTTGAAATATTTTGTACGGGTACATTAATGGCATACCTTGTAATAGGAATGATTTATGTTTTGCAGCATACACTTTTAATTTTTTTTGTTTAATAATATTTGTAAGATAAAATCCTGCCCCAACGATACCTACCTTAAAATATTTTATACAGGGACATTGATGACATACCTTGTAAGAGGAACGATCGATATTTTGCGGTTAACACTTTAAAATTTCTTCGTTTAATGATATTTCCTACATATAATCCTGCCGCAACGGTCCCTACCTGAGAATATTTTATACGGGTACATTAATGACATACCTTGTAAGAAGAATAATCAAAATTTTGCAGTAAAAACTTTAAAATTCCTGCGTTTAGTAATATTTTCTAGATAGAATCCTGCCCCAACGGTACCTACCTTAAAATATTTTGTACGGGTACAATAATGACATACCTTGTAAGAGAAATGATCAATATTTTGCAGTATACACTTAAAAATTTCTTCGTTTAATAACATTTTTTAAATAGAATCCTGCCCCAACGGTACCTACCTTAGAATATTTTATACAGGTACATTAATGACATACCTTGTAAGAGAAATAATCAATATTTTGCAGTACACACTTTAATATTTCTTTGTTTAATAATATTTTCAAGTTAGAATTCTGATCCAAAGGTACCTACCTTAGAATATTTCATACGCGTGCATTAATGACATACCTTGTAAGAGGAACGATCGATGTTTTGCAGTATACACTTAAAAATTTCTTCGTTTAATAATATTTTTTAGATGCAATCCTCCGTCAACGGTACCTACCTTAGAATATTTCAAACAAGTACATTGATGACATACCTTGTAAGAGGAATAATCAATGTTTTGCTGTATACACTTCGAAATTTTTTCGTTTAATAATTTTTTTTAGATAGAATCCTGCCCCAACGGTACCTAACTTAGAATATTTTATACGAGTACATTTAAGACATACCTTGTAAGAGGAATAATCAGTATTTTGCAGTTTGCACTTCAAAATTCCTGCGTTTAAAAATATTCTTTAGATAGAATCCTACCCCAACGGTACCTACCTCAAAATATTTTGTACGGGTACATTAATGACATACCTTGTAAGAGGAATGATTAATGTTTTGCAGTATACACTTTAAAATTTCTTTGTTTAATAATATTTTTAAGATAGAGTGTCTGCCCCAACGATACCCACGTTAGAATATTTTATACGGGTACATTGATGACATACCTTGTAAGATAAATGATCTATATTTCGCAGTACACACTTAAAAATTTCTTCGTTTAGTAATATTTTTTAGATAGAATCCTGCCCCAACGGTACCTTTTTTAGAATATTTTATACAGGTCCATTGATGACGTACCTTGCAAGATGAATGTTCAAACATTTTGTAGTATACACTTCAAAATTTCTTCGTTTAATAATATTTTTTAGATAGAATACTGCGCCAACGGTACCTAACTTAGAATATTTTATACAAGTACATTAATGACATACCTTGTAAGAGGAATAATCAGTATTTTGCAGTTTGCACTTCAAAATTCCTGCGTTTAAAAATATTTTTTAGATAGAATCCTACCCCAACGGTACCTACCTCAAAATATTTTGTACGGGTACATTAATGACATACCTTGTAAGAGGAATGATTAATGTTTTGCAGTATACACTTTAAAATTTCTTTGTTTAATAATATTTTTAAGATAGAATACTGCCCCAACGGTACCTACCTTAGAATATTTCTCACGAGAACATTGATGACATACCTTGAAAGAAAATTAATCAATATTTTGCAGTATACACTTCAAAATTTTTTCGTTTAATAATATTTTTTAAATAGAATCCTACCCTAACGGTACCTAACTTAGAATATTTAATACGAGTACATTAATGACATACCTTGTAAGAGGAATGATCAATATTTTGCAGCATACACTTTAAAATTTCTTCGTTTAATAATATTTTTAAGATAGAATCCTGCCCTAACGGTACCTCCCTTAGAATATTTTATACAGGTACAATGATGACATACCTTGTAGAAGAAATTATCAATAAAAAATGATTAAATTTTTTTGTTTATTAATATTTTTAAGATAGAATCCTGCCCCAACGATACCAACCTTAAAATATTTTATACGAGTACATTGATGACATACCTTGTAAGAGAAACGATCGATATTTTGCAGTATACACTTTAAAATTTTTTCGTTTACTAACATTTTTTGGATACAATCCCCCCCCAACGGTACTAACCTTAGAATATTTCCAACGAGTACATTGATGACATACTTTGTAAGAGGAATGATTATTATTTTGCAGTATACACTTAAAAAGTTCTTCGTTTAATGATATTTCTTAGATAGAATCCTGCCCCAACGGTACCTACCTTAGAATATTTTATACGGGTACATTAATGTTATACCTTGTAAGAGGTATAATTAATATTTTGCAGTATACACTTCAAAATTTCTTTGTTTAATAATATTTTTCAGATAGAATCCTGCCCCAACGGTACCTACCTTGAAATATTTTATACAGAAACATTGATGACATACTTTGTAAGGGGAATAATCAGTATTTAGCAGTATACACTCTAAAATTCCTGCTTTTAATATCATTTTTTAGATAGAATCCTGCACCAACGGCACCTCCCTTAAAAGATTTTGTACGGGCACATTAATGACATCCCTTGTAAGTGAAATAATAAATATTTCGCAGTATACACTTAAAAAGTTATTCGTTTAATAATATTTCTTAGATAGAATCCTGCCCCAACGGTACCTACCTTAGAATATTTTATACAGGTACATTGATGACATACCTTGTAAGAGAAATGATCAATATTTTGCAGAACACATTTCAATATTTCTTTGTTTAATAATATTTTTGAGTAAGAATCCTGCTCGAACGGTACCTACCTTAGAATATTCCATACGCGTACATTGATGACATACCTTGTAAGAGGAATGATCAATATTTTGCAATATACACTCCAAAATTACTGCGTTTAATAATATTTTTAAGATAGAATCCTGCCATAACGATACCTCCCTTAGAATATTTCATACAGGTACAATAATGACATACCTTGTAAGAGGAATAATCAGTATTTTGAAGTATACACTTTAAAATTCCTGCGTTTAATAATATTTTTTAGATAGATCCCTGCCCCAACGGTACCTACCTTAGAATATATTATACGGGTATATTAATGACATACCTTGTAAGAGAAATAATCAATATTTTGCAGTATACACTTCAAAATTTCTCCGTTTAATACTAATTTTTAGATAGAATTCTGCTCTAACGGTACCTTTTTTAGAATATTTTATACAGGTACATTGATGACGTACCTTGTAAGAGGAATGATCAAACATTTTTTAGTATACACTTCAAAATTCCTGCGTTTAATAATATTTTTTAGATAGAATCCTGCCTTAACGGTACCTACCTTAAAATATTTTGTACGGGTACATTAATGACATACCTTGTAAGAGGAATGATTAATGTTTTGCAGTATACACTTTAGAAATTTTTTAATTAATAATATTTTTAAGATAGATTCCTGCCCCAACGGTACCCACCTTAGAATATTTCATACGGGTACATTGATGACATACCTTGTGAGAGGAATAATCAATATTTCGCAGTACACACTTCAAAATCTTTTCGTTTTATAATATTTTTTAGATAAAATCCTGCCCCAACGGTACCTTTTTTAGAATATTTTATACGGGTACATTGATGACGTACCTTGTTAGAGGAATGATCGAACATTTTGTAGTATACACTTCAAAATTTCTCCGTTTAATAATATTTTTAAGATAGAATACTGCCCCAACGGTACCTAACTTAGAATATTTTATACGAGTACATTGATGACATACCTCGAAAGAGAATTGATCAATATTTTGCAGTATACACTTCAAAATTTTTTCGTGTAATAATATTTTTTAGATAGAATCCTGCCCCAACGGTACCTAACTTAGAAAATTATATACGAGAACATTGATGACATACCCTGTTAGAGGAATAATTCATATTTTGCAGTATACACTTTAAAATTTCTTTGTTTGATAATATTAGTAAAAAAGAATCCTGCCCCAACGGCATCTACCTTAGAATATTTATACAGGTACATTGATGACATACCTTGTAAGAGGAATGATCAGAATTTTGCAGTATACACTTCAAAATTTCTGCTTTTAAAAATATTTTTTAGATTGAATCCTGCCCCAACGGTACCTATCCTTAAAATATTTTGTACGGGTACATTAATGTCATACCTTGTAATAGGAATGATTTATGTTTTGCAGCATACACTTTTAAATTTTTTTGTTTAATAATATTTGTAAGATAAAATCCTGCCCCAACGATACCTACCTTAAAATATTTTATACAGGTACATTGATGACATACCTTGTAAGAGGAACGATCGATATTTTGCGGTTAACACTTTAAAATTTCTTCGTTTAATAATATTTCCTACATATAATCCTGCCGCAACGGTCCCTACCTGAGAATATTTTAATCGGGTACATTAATGACATACCTTGTAAGAAGAATAATCAAAATTTTGCAGTATAAACTTTAAAATTCCTGCGTTTAGTAATATTTTCTAGATAGAATCCTGCCCCAACGATACCTACCTTAAAATATTTTGTACGGGTACAATAATGACATACCTTGTAAGAGAAATGATCAATATTTTGCAGTATACACTTAAAAATTTCTTCGTTTAATAACATTTTTTAAATAGAATCCTGCCCCAACGGTACCTACCTTAGAATATTTTATACAGGTACATTAATGACATACCTTGTAAGAGAAATAATCAATATTTTGCAGTACACACTTTAATATTTCTTTGTTTAATAATATTTTCAAGTTAGAATTCTGATCCAAAGGTACCTATCTTAGAATATTTCATACGCGTGCATTAATGACATACCTTGTAAGAGGAACGATCGATGTTTTGCAGTATACACTTAAAAATTTCTTCGTTTAATAATATTTTTTGGATGCAATCCTCCGTCAACGGTACCTACCTTAGAATATTTCAAACAAGTACATTGATGACATACCTTGTAAGAGGAATAATCAATGTTTTGCTGTATACACTTCGAAATTTTTTCGTTTAATAATATTTTTTAGATAGAATCCTGCCCCAACGGTACCTAACTTAGAAAACTTTATACGAGTACATTGATGACATACCCTGTAAGAGGAATGATTAATATTTTGCAGTATACACTTTAAAATTTCTTTGTTTGATAATATTTTAAAGAAAGAATCCTGCCCCAACGGTACCTACCTTAGAATATTTATATAGGTACATTGATGACATACCTTGTAAGAGGAATAATCAGAATTTTGCAGTATACATTTCAAAATTTCTGCTTTTAATAATATTTTTTAGATAGAATCCTGCTTCAACGGTACCTACCTCGAAATATTTTGTACGGGTACATTAATGACATACCCTGTAAAAGGAATGATTAATATTTTGCAGTATACACTTTAAAATTTCTTTGTTTGATAATATTTTTAAGAAAGAATCCTGCCCCAACGGTACCTACCTTAGAATATTTTATACAAGTACATTAATGACATACCTAGTGAAAGAAATAATCAATATTTTGCAGTATACACTTCAAAATTTCTTCGTTTAATAATATTTTTTAGATAGAATCCTGCCATAATGGTACCTACCTTAGAATATTTTATACGGGTACATTAATGACATACCTTGTAAGAGGAATAATCAATATTTTGCTATATACACTTTAAAATTTCTTCGTTTAATAATATTTTCAAGATAAAATCCTGCCCCAACGGTACCTACCTTAGAATATTTTAAACGGGTACATTGAAGACATACCTTGTAAGAGGAATAACCAATATTATATATATATATATATCATGATAATAATAATTAATAGTAATGATAATAATAATTATAATAATAATAATAATAATAATTCTATTAATATGAATTAAATAGTTATAATATAAAAAATAATGATATATAAAATTTAAGATTTTTGTATATTATACATTTTTCATACTAATATTTTTTTTTTTCAAACAAATGGATATTTAATCATTATTATATTAAATATTTAAATTATTTATTTTTAATTATATAAGTGTTCTTAATAAATAAATATTTCATAATTAATAAGTATATATATATATACTATTTAACGTGAGATCATAGATTTAGATTTAAAAAAAAAAAATTAATAGCTATTGAACTGAAATAGTTTAAATAAGTAAAATTTTGTTCTAAAAGTTTATTTGATATAATTTAATAAATTTATAACAATAAAAATATTATTTAAATTAAATTTATTTTTTATTATTTAAAAAAAAAAGAAGATTTTTATTATTATATTTTATCTAAACATTTTCAAATTTATATATGAGATTTATTAAATAAATGAATAATTGATAATTAATAAGTATTTCTAACAAGGTATGTCATCAATGTAGCCAAATAAAATATTCTAAGGTAGGTATCGTTGAGGTAGGATTCTATCTAAAAAATATCAAACAAAGAAATTTCAAAGTGCATACTGCAAAATATTGATTATTCCTCTTACAAGGTATGTCATCAATGTACTTGTATAAAATATTCTAAGGTAGGTACCGTTGGGGCAGGATTCTTTCTAAAAAATATTATTAAACGAAGAAATTTCAAAGTGTACACTGCAAAATATTGATTATTCCTCTTACAAGGTATCTTATTAATGTAATTAAATTTCATTAATTTTAATTAATATAGAAAAAAACAAGTTGTATTATTTATTTAATTAAATTTATTGATAAATAAATAAAATTTATATTTAATAAATATATTTAAAACTTTTAAGGTTTTAAGTTAAATTTAACTTAAAATTTTTATACAATCTTATAAATCAAAATATATATTGATATAAATAAAAATATTATATTTACATTTTAAATATTAAATATTTTAAAATTAATAAATTTAAAATTTTAATTTATTGAATAAGAATATATAATAGAAAAATAATAAATGATTTGTTTGTAAAAACATAAATTTAGTAGAGAAATTATTATTATTAATATTCTTAAATAAATTGAGCTTGAATTGAAGTAATTATTTGTTAATAATCATGTGTTAATAAATCCAGTAAAAGAAGGATTTATTGCTAATAATAAAATTATTAATAATAAAAAATAAAATATAGAATTAGAAAATTCTACATTTTCCATTTTAAAAGTAAAATTTGAATATAAAATATAAAAATATATGTATATATTTAAAGTAATAAAAATATAAAATAAAAAAAAATTATTTAAATTTTTTTATTTAAAAACATTAATATTAAAATTCAAAATACTTTCATTACTGAAGAAAAAAATTTAATAATTTTTAAATAATTTTTATTCATTCTTATTAAAGGAATTTAAATTAAATTATATATAATTATAAAGAAGTAAATTTTTCTAATATAAATAAATAAAATTATCAAAGGAATAAATTTCTGTTCAAGAGAATTTAAATAAAAAAAATTTCATTTAAATATTTATTTATTTTAATATATTACATATAGAAAGGAGGGAGGCCTATTTTAATTATTATTCTTTTTATTACAAATAATAATATTTCTTCATTAAGAAAATTTGAATTGATTATAAACAATAATCAAAATAAAAATAAATAAGAATGAAATGTTCGATTGAAAAAATATTTTATTAAAATTTCTATATTTATTTGATTAAATATATAAATAGAAAGAATAAAACATCATAAATATTATTTTATTACTATTTATTTAAAAAAAGATAATTTAGGAAAAAAAATTAGAAAATTAGAAAAAAAAAATTATAGGAAGAGAAAAATAATAATATCTAAAACTTTAATGGAAAGCCTAAATAAAAAATTATTTTGATAGAATAACATATTTACTTATTAATTAATTAATTTTATTAATAATTAAAACCATAATAAAGGTAAATTATTGTTAATAATATTATTTAAATTAAATTTCCAATTAATATTGTAGCTAATTTAAGCGACTAAATTGTAAATTTATTGATAAATTTTATTTTATTATAATTTTATATAAAATTCGTTTTATACATTTAAATTTTTGAAATTCGAGAAAATAATTTATTTTAGTTCACATATTGATTAAGATATTAAGATATTTGAATTTCTCATTTATTATATAAATATAAAATTATTTATATCTTCAAATTTAAATTATTATAAAAATAATTTGTTTAAATTAGCAATTCATTATTTTAAGTATATTATTAGATATTTTTGAATAAATCAATAATATTTATTAAAATTTAAGGTCGAAATTAAAATCCAATTTTTTAGATTCATTTACTTATTTAAATCAAAGTAGAGCCCTTCAAATCATTCTATATTTAATTCTTAAATTAAAATAAAAAAACAAAATTAACTATTAAAATTAAATATTAATGATTTAGAAAATTTATAAATAAAAATGGGAGTACAATTGCAATTTCAATATGAAAAATTGAAAAAATAATTAAAATTAAATAAAATCGTAAAGAAAAATAAAGTCGATTACTTGAAATTAAATTAAAGCCACATTCAAATTTTCATATTTTTTCACGTTCTTTAAATATTTTTTTTGATAAAATAAAATTCAATCTTATTATCATTATGATAATTAGAATAATTAAGAATGAAAATAGAATTATTTTGATTATTATTTACATTAAAATTTAAACTTTTTAATTTAAAATTAAATATACTTATTTATATTATCTAAATTAAATTAATAAGATAGAAAATAAACAAAAATATTTTAAAATAATCAAACTACATCAACAAAATGTCAGTATCAAGCAGCAGCCTTAAATCCAAAATGATGGATTCTTAAAAAATTTTTTATATTCAATAAAAAAGAAATAAATTAATAAAAAAATTGTTCCAATCAATATATGGAATCCATGAAATCCTGTAGATATAAGAAAATTGATCCGTATACTGAATCTCTAGAAGTAAAATAAGCAGATAAGTACTCTTTTAATTGATAGAAAGAAAAAATTACCCCTAGATAAATAGTAATAATTAATCTTAATATTCTTTGCTTAAAATTTATATTAATTAATAAATAATAGCATCATGTAATAGAAATCCCTGAAGATAAAAAAATAATTGTATTTAATAAAGGGATTCTATAAGGATCAAATATTATAATATTTTGAGGAGGTCATCTTTCTCTAATCTCAATTCTTGGAGTTAAAAATATATGAAAATAACATCAAAAAATTCTAATAAAGGAAAAAATTTCAGAAATAATTAATAAAAATATTCCTAATTTTAATCCTTCTAATACTTTGAATGTATGATAACCTTGATATATTCTTTTTTTAACTACATCTCGTTATCAGTAGTATGAAATAATAATAGATAAAATTAAACTTAAAAAAATTAATTCATATTCCATAAAATCAAATCAATATACATATCTAATTGTTAAATAAAAAATTAAAAATGATATTAAAATAGGTCAAGGCCTTAAGGTGACTAAGTGAAAAGGTTAAAATAATATTTTTTTTTTTAATTTGATTCTTTTCTATATTAAACTCTTAATACTGAAAATACATAAGCTTAGATTATTAAAACACTTAATTCTAAAATAATTAATAATCTTTGTCTTATTAATATAATAATTAATATTATTATTCTTAGTCAAGATTCAGTTAAAGAAATTAAGGTTATTAATAAATGTCCGGCAATTATATTAGCTGATAGCTGTACTCTTAATGTTCTAAATCAAATAATATTTCTTAAGGATTCTACAATTACTATAAAAGGTATTTAAATATTTGGAGTTTCTTGAGAAACTAAATGAATAAATATATGATTAGTATTTTTAACTCATTTATATAATATAAAAGATAATCATAATCTTAATAATAATGATTTTTCTATTACTAAGTGTCTAGATCTAGTTAAAATATAAGGAAATATTCCTATAAAGTTATTTAATAAAATTATTATAAATAATCTAATTAAAATTAATAAATTTATGAAATTTAATTTCAGATTTAATAATATGATAAATCAAATATTTAAAATATTAATTACATTATTTAGTGCTCAATTTATTCTAGAAGGGGTGAATCAATAAATCAGGGATAAATAAAAAAATATAAATTCTTTTTATTCAATTTTAATGATTAATTTATAGATAAAGAAGGATTAATTATTGAAAATAAATTATTTATCATTTATTTAAAAAAATAAATTTAGAATGTTTTTTTCTATTATTATTATTAATAGTAATAAAATTGATAATATAAAAAATAATTATTATTATTGTAGCAAATAAAATTAAAAAGTATAAATTTAATGATAATCATATCATTGGTTTTATTTAAGAAATTAATTATTATAAAATTAAATAAATATTTCAATTTGAAAAATTCATGTTATAAGATTAACTAAATTTTTATTTTATTTGGTATCTTAATTTAAAAGAACTGATTTTTTAAATCACAAATAGTAAATATTACTTTAAATAAAATATTAATTATTATTAATTTAATTAATAAAATTTTTAAATGTATTTGAGTCTAATACAATGGGTATGAATCAATGATTGACTCCACAAATTTTTGAACATTGACTGTAAAATAATCCTGGACGATTTAAATTTATTCTAATTTGATTTAATCGTCTTGGGATCGCATCTACTCTTATCTCTAGTCTCGGAACAGTAAATAAACAAATTACATCTATCGATCTAATTATAAATCGTAAATTTAAATTAATTAGAACAATTAATAAAATATCAACATCTTATAATCGAAAATTAAAATTTTTTATATCAGAAATTATAAAAGAATTAAATATTAAATATTTGGAATCTGTGTATTTATATGATCAATATCATTAATGACCTAAAATTTTAATGATATGTATGGATTAAAAATTTGATCTCTTAAATATAAAATTTTTGAAAGATGGAATAGCTAAGAGAAAAAAAAAAGATTTGAACGATAGTTCAAATAATTTTATTTAAATGACCTTTGAATATAGATTTATTTAAAAACTTATTCAATAATATAAAAATTGATATATACATAATTAAAATTATAATTATAACAATAATAATTATTGCATGATTATGAAATATAATTAAATTTTCTATAAAACAGAAAATTGGAATCTTGAAATATAATGTTTGCTCATGAAGAAATCAATTAAAAATTTATTAAAAATTTTATAACTTCTAAAAATAAAATAATTTTGTAAATGAATCATAAATTTATTGCACTTATCTGCCATATTAAAAATTTAATTTAATTAAACAGAAATTTTTGAGATTTTATGAAAAGAATGAGATCTAGGAGGATAAAAAAATATTCAATCAATTGAATTATTAGAAATTTTCATAAATAAAACTTAACGTATTTTTATAAATCTTTCTAAGATAATGTAAAAAAATATCAATGTTCTAATTAATGAAATTAAAGATCCAATTGAGGGAATTATATTTTATTATACATATGAATCAGGATAGTCTCCATTTTGTCGTTGTATTCCACTTAAGCCTAAAAAATGTTGGGGAAAAAAAGTTATATTTACTTCTAAGAATATTAAAAAAAACTGAATTTTTAATATTATTTTATTTATCAAAACTCCAAAAATCAATAGATATCAATGAAAAAATTTTCCAAAAATTGCAAATACTGCTACTATGGATAGAACATAATGAAAATAAGCTACCACATAATAAGTATCATGTAGAACAATATCAATAAAAGAATTAGAAAGTATAATTCCTGTTAATTCTCCCAAAGTGAATAAAAAAATAAATCCTAATAATCATAAATTTGTAATATTTAATTTAAGTTTTATTCCATTTAATGATGCCAATCATCTAAAAATTTTAATTCCAATAGGAATAGCAATAATTATTGTTGAAGAAGTTAAATATGCTCGTGTATCTTCATCTAGCCCAATAGTAAATATATGATGAGCTTAAACAATAAAACCTCATAGTCCAATAGAGATTATAGCATAAATTATTCCTATAATACCAAATACTTCTTTTTTTTTTTTATTACAAATTATTCGAGAAACTAAACCAAATCCTGGTAAAATTAAAATATAAACTTCTGGATGACCAACAAATCGAAATAAATGTCGATATAATATTGGATCTTCCCCTCCAACTGGATCGGAAAAAAAAGTATCAAGATTACGATTAAATAATAATGTAGTAATTGCTAGTGCTAAGACAGGAAGAGATAATAATAATAAAATTGCTGTTAATAATATTGCTCAAGCAAATAAAGGTGATATTTCTAATTTGAAAGTTTTCATATTTAAAATTGTTGAAATAAAATTGATAGATCCTATAATAGATGAAGCTCGTGCAATATGTAAAGAAAAAATTGATAAATCTACTGATGGACCTATATGTGATAAATTAGATGATAAAGAAGCATAAACAGTTCAACCTGTTCCTGTTCCAGATCCAACAAATATTCTAGAAATAAATAGTATAATTCTTGAAGAAAGTAATCAAAATCTTTTATTATTTATTCGAGAAAAAGCTATATCAGAAATTCCTATTATTATAGGAATTAAATAATTTCCAAATACTCTTACTACAACAGGTATAACAAAAAAAAAATTATAATAAATGCATGAGCTGTAACTAAAGAATTATAAACTTGATCATTTTTAATTAAAGATCCAGGATTCTCCAATTCTAATCGAACTAAAATTCTTAGTCTTAAACCTACAATTCCGGATCATATTCTAAAAATAAAATATAATATTTAAATATTTTTATGATTAGTAGAAAATAATTATGTTTTTATCTATTTATATAGTTTAAATTCTTAAAACATTATATTTTAAATATAAGAATAAGTATAATTTTTATAAACATTTAAAAATATTAATATTTTCTCAATATTTCCGTTAATAAATTTTAAAATAAACTATTTAAATTTAAATTATTATTATAAATAAAATAAATAATCGAATAATTATTATTAAATTTATTATTTAACTATTAGAATAAATTTTAAAATTTATAAATTTTAAAATTTTAATAATTGAATTTTCAAAGGTAAAATCATTTATTCCTTTATCAATTTAGAAATAATATTTTTTCATTATTTTTAATAAGAAAAAATTTAAAGAAAAATTAAAATAATATAAAAAATATATTTTTTAAAAAAAAATATTGTTAAATTATTTTTAACATGTTTAAATTTAAATAAATTGAATCTTAGAATAATTCAGAAATAGAAATCAGACATAAAAATAAAATTTAAATTTTTTTAAATCTTAATAAATAAATTTCTGTAAAATTTATAAAAATTATTATAAAAAAATATTTTTTAAATATAATTAAATTAATTATTAAAATTATTATAGAAAAATTTATCATTTAAGTATCATTACAATTAAATTAATTTATAAAATTTTTTTTTATTTATTAAAAAATAAATTAATAGAATAGAATATATAACTGGTAAGATTGTTCTGATAATTTATATGAAATATAAGATAAAAAAAAATAATTCATAAAATTTTTTTTTTGAAATAAATCTTTTAAATAAAATCCAGAAAAAAATAGCATACCACATAAAAAAAAATTAGAAAATATCATTATTGTGATAGTTATTGGCATTAAATTTATTAAATTTCCCATAAAACGAATATCTTGATAATTATTTATTAAATAAATTATAATTCCTGAACATAAAAATATTATTGATTTAACTATAGCATAAAAAATTAAGTGAAAATAAGCTTAAAGATGGAATTTTATTCCATAAATTACTAGTATTTATTCTAATTGTGATAGAGTAGGATATGCAATAATTTTTTTTAATCATATTAAAAATTTGCTGATAAACGAGCTTATAATATCGTTATTATTCCAGTAATAGTAATATTTAATAATAAAATTCTGTTTTTATATATTGAATTATGAAATCGAATAAAAATATAAATTCCTGCCGTTACTTAAGAAGATGAATAAACTAATGATGATACTGGAGTTGGGGCAGCTGTAGCTGCTGGAAGTCAAGAAGGAAAAGAAAATTGTGCTCTTTTAGTAAAAGCTCTAATTATAACTGAAATTAATAATATTTTATTATTGAAATTTAAATTTATAAAATTTTAAGAACCATAAATAATTATTAATCTAATAGATAATATAATCATAATATCGCCAATTTGATTTATTAAAATTGATAATATTTCAGAATTATAAGAATTAAAATTTCAATAATAAATAACTAGACAATAAGAAACTAATCCTAATTCGTCTCATCCTAAAATAAAAGAAATTATAGTTGGTCTAATAATTATTAATAATATAGAAATAATAAAAAAAAAAACTAGATAAAAAAATCGAATATTGTATAAATCATAATTTATATATTTACAACAATAAAATGTATTTATTAAAGAAATTAAAAATACAGTCGATAAAAAAAATATAGTTATTCAATCTATATGAATTAATATATTTATTGACAAAAAATTTATAAATAATAAATTTTATTTAATTAATAAGTTTAATTTTAGAAAATATAAATATGTGACCAAAAATAAATATTTATCATCTTATTTTTGAAAAATAGATTTTTCTTAAATAGCATGAAATAATGTATTTAAAACAAATTTTAAAAGTTTGATTCCACAAATAAATATTTTTTATTAAATTATTTAAATTAATGTAAAAAATGAGTTTTGAAAATTAATAAATTTAAAGGTAAAAAATGAAAAATTAATATTAAATATTTAACTATATTGTTAGAATTAAATTTTATTAATTTATTAATTCATATTCCATGAAAACAGTATAAAAATAAATAAATATTATAACATGCTCTAAAAAATATTCTTAAAATTAAGATTATTATTATTATTTTTCTTCAT
Source organism: Copidosoma floridanum (assembly GCF_036245765.1). Classification (NCBI taxonomy): domain Eukaryota; kingdom Metazoa; phylum Arthropoda; class Insecta; order Hymenoptera; family Encyrtidae; genus Copidosoma; species Copidosoma floridanum. Next base: position 351,835 of record NW_028321908.1, on the reverse strand, counting down.
ATTGAAATAATAATAACGATTATGATTTGTCTTAATGAATTTGAAGAAATTGGTAAAGCTATATTATTTATACAAAATAAAAATTAAAATTTTATAAATGATGGTATGAAATACAGTATTTCTCTATTTATTATTATATTTCGACTTTCAGATCGTAAATGAAAATAATTAACTAAAACAAATATTCTTAATAAACATAACCCATAAGCAATTATTATTATGAATCCACCATAATACTCTTAAATTTTCATTGAAAATAATCCAATCAATATTATTTTTATATGGACGACAGATAAATAAGCAACAATAATTTTTACATCGTAATGTTGAAGACATAAAAATTTGAAAATTTTTTTCCAAAACATTTTAAAATTATAATTTAATCATTAAAAATTAAAAAATCAATATTTATTATTACAATTATTTGATACAATCCGTATTGTTCTAATTTTAATATAATTCCTGCTAAAATTATAGAACAAATAACAGGAGCTTTTACATAAGCTTTAGGTAATCAATTAGAGAATAAAAATATAGGTAATTTTACTGAAAATACTCTAATTATTAAAAAATAAAAAATAACTATTTGAAATTTATTTAATAAAATAACTTCTAAAAATATGAAAAATCTTATTGAATTTAATATTTTAAAAAAAATAAACAATAAAATTAATTAAAGAAGAAAAAAAAATTATGCATAAAATAATATATATATAAAAATGCTTTAAGTCGTTCAGGTTGGTATACTCATCCTATAATTGATAAAATAGTAGGAATAAGACTAAATTTAGATATAAAATAAAATATAAATAATTTAATAAATGTAAATCTTAATAATGAAACTAACATTAGAATAATTAACAAAAATAAATAAATTGATGTATTAAAATTTTTTTTCTTACTATTATTACTTATTTATATAATAGTTGTGTTAATATAATTATTATGAATCTTATGTTATTAATTATAAAATTAGAATAAATCATAATAAAATAATTATTATAGTTAAATAATTAAATATTATTAACTTAAAATATAAAAATTGAAATTCTTAAAAATAAATATACATTGATATAAAAAAAATGATAAGTTGAAATTAATATAATTGAAAAAGTTATAAATTTTATCATAAATTTATCAATAAAAATTTGAATTTTTTTTTTCTATATTTTGAATTAATAATAATAATAAAGTTTAACCTGAAACTCTTTTACAAACAACAAAAATTAAATAAAATAATATTAAATTTATAGGATTTATTAAGGTTACTATTAATATTCAAAATATTAATAATCTCAATATTGAAAATTCTAATCTTATGAGGTTTACTATTAAATTTTTCATATGAGCAAGAATATAAAAACAATGAAATAATAAATATAAAAATCTATAAATAATATTAAAAAAAAAAAATTAAAAAAAAAAAAAATTAATTATTAATCTGTAAAATTAATATTTTAAAATTAAACTATTTTTTAATAATTATTATTTTAAGTAAAATAATTTCGTAAATTAAATTTATAAATTTCAATTTTATATAATTGAATAACAATAAAATTTTCAATCATTATATTTATAATAAATTTATTTTTATGAACTTCGATTTTATTAATTATTTATTTTTTACCGTCTTATTATAAAATATTTTATTCTGTAATTTAAGGGTCAATTTTTTTATTATACAATATAATGTTTATTAAATTTATCAATTTTTAATAGAAATAATTGATGATTAAAAATTAGATTTTTAATTATTGTAGAAGAAATAATAATTTCATTCTTTTATTTCACTAGATTTATTAATAATATAATTACTTCAATAAAAAAAATATTTTTTAAAAATTTCATTATTTGATTAATAATTATATTATGATTTTTCATTATTATAATTTTAAATGTTAATAAATTTTTTATTTAGTACAATAATTTCAACAAAATTTTCAGAGTATTTATATTAAATAAATTAAATTTAATTGATACAAATTCAATATTATTATATATTTATATGTACAATACATATTTAAGTCTATTAATTTCTATTATTTATATTTTAATTGTTTTAAAATTAATTGTAAAATAAATTATTCTAAATAAATTTATTTAACGTAAAATAAATTAAATGAAAAAATCAAATCTAAAATCAAATGAATTATTAAGAATTATTAATTCAATAATTGTAATTTTACCTACTCCTTTAAATATTCCTATGATATAAAATTTGGGTTCATTATTAGGAATTTGTTTAATCATTTAATTAATTACAGGATTATTACTATCTTTACATTATTGCCCTTATTTTAAATTAGCATTTAATAAAATTATTCATATTATGCAAAATGTAAATTATGGGTGATTTTTCCGATTATGCCATATGAATGGGGCTTAAATATTTTTGAATTGATTGTTTATTTATATTGGACGTGGAATTTATTATAATTTATTTTCTTTATATAAAACTTGAAATGCTGGAATTTTAATTTTTTTAATTACTATAATGACAGATTTTTTAGGTTACGTATTACTATGAGGACCAATTTTCTTAAGGAGCAACAGTAATTACAAATTTACTTTCAGCTATCCCTTACATTGGAAATTCATTAGTTTTATGATCATGAGGAAGGTTTTCAATTAATAATGCTACATTAAATCGATTTTATTTATTTTATTTTACTATACCATTTGTAGTGTTAGCTTTAGTTATTTTCCTTTTAATATTTCTTTATAAAACTTGTTCTTCTAATTCTTTAGAAATAAATTGAAATTTTTATAAAATTCCTTTTTATCCTTATTTTTCAGTTAAAGATATTTAAGGATTCATTCCATTTTTTATTATTTTTTCATTTATCTGTTTATCAATACCTTATGGATTATTAGATCCTGAAAATTACAATAAAGCTAACCCTATAATTCCTTCTATTCATATCCAACCTGAATGATATTTTTTATTTGCTTATGCAATTTTTCGTTCTACTCCTAACAAATCAGGAGGAGTTTTTGCTTTATCATTATTAATTTTAATTTTAATAATTATATAATTGAATTTTAAATATTAAATTAAATTATTTAGATTTTATTTTTTAAATCAAATTTTATTTCAAAATTTTGTTGGATTATTTATTTTTTAAACTTGAATGGGAGCCTGTCCATTTGAAAATTCATATATTTTTATTGGACAAATTTCATCAATTTTTTTTTTTTTTATATTTTCATATATGTTTTTATATTTCTAAAAAATCTGATTTATATTAAAATAAATAATTTTTTAGTTTCTCAAACTGTATGATTTGAATACATATGTAAGAAATTAATTTTCCTAATAATTTAAAATATTAAATAATAAAATAAATATTAAATCATTTAATCTTACAGGTAAATAACTTATTAAAGTCAAATATATTAAATTATCATATGAAAATCGAAAAAATATTCCTTGAATTTAAATTACTAAAAATACAATTATTAAAAAAATTAAATAAAATTTTATTTTAAATAAATTTCCCCCATAAATATAAATATAAAGTATATTATTATAAATATAATTATCCCGTATTCTGCGATAAAAATTAATCTAAATCTTCCTCTTATATATTCAATGTTAAATGCTAATACTAATTCTAATTCTCCTTCATAAAAATCGAAGAGTATTCGATTCAATTCTGCTAATAGTCTAACAAAAAAAATTAATATCGATTGAAAAGTAAAAAAAAAAATTAAGAATATTTTTGTTAATTTATCAAATTAAATAATTCAATTATTTTTCTTAATAATAGAATTGATATAATTATTAAAATTATTCTTACTTCATGAAAAATAGTTTGAGCAATTCTTTGCAACCCTCCTGACGATAAATAAATTTTATTAGATAATCATCCTCCAATTATTAGTGGATAGACTCTTAAACATATAAAACATTAAAATAATATCAAATTTGTTTCACTTAAAATTATGATATTTAAGTAAGGAATCAAATTTTATAAAACTGATATCAAAAATGTTCTTAATAAAGGACTCATTAAATAAAATAAATGATTAGATTCAAAAATTAACAATATTTCGTTATTAAATAATTAAATTGCATCTCTAAAAGATTAGAATAACCCTATTTGACCAACTTTATTTGGACCTTTTCGAATTTGAATATATCCTAAAACTTCACGTTCTAATAATGTAATAAAAGCTCCTCTAATTAAAACTGTTAAAATTATATTTAATTTTCTAATATAAAAATTTAAATATAAATATATATATAATTATTATTTAAAAAAAATTTTTATTAATGAATTCTAAATTTATCACACTTATCTGTTAAAATAATTATTTTTATTTTTAAATAAATTAATTTAAAAAAAAATGAAGTCCTTTCGAACAAATATTTCTTAAAATTATAAAAATAGAATCAAATCTGGCTCACACTAATTTAAACTCAAATCATGTAAGATTTTAAAAGTTGAAGAGACTTTATTTATTAATTTCTTTATTATTAATTTATCTTAATTTAACATCGAGGTCCCAATCTTTACTACCAATATAAACTTATATAAAAAATAACGCTGTTATTCCCAAGGTGATTTATTTTAATAATTATAATTAAAATCTTAAATATCATTTATTTATAATAAATTAATAAAAAATTTGTTTTAATTTCTTTATAAATCCAATACAATATTTTTGATTTATAAAAATTTTTATTTATTAATTATAAATTTATAATATAAAATTTTATGGGGTCTTCTCGTCCTTTATAAATATTTAAGATTTTTCACTTAAATATGAAATTTAATTATTTAATTTCATAAAGATTTTATTTTATTTATTTCATCGTTCTAGACTTTATTTAAAAGCCTAGTAATTATGCTACCTTAGTACAAAAATGCAGCTATTTAAAAAAAATTTTCATGGAGCCGAAATTATTTATTATTATTAATACAATTAACTATGTTACATTAAACAGATAAATCACAATTTTTGCCAAATTCTTAAATTTAATTACTAAATTTCAAAATTTTTCAATTTAATTTTTACTAATTTAATCGTTATTAATCTAATTTTTTTATAAAATTAAATAATTTTATAGATATCAAAATATAACTTAAATAATTTAAATGTAATAAATTTATTATTATAAATTATAAGGAAATCAAAATTTTGAATTATATTTTTAAAATTAATTTATTTTTATGATTATCAAAATAATTTTTAAGCTTATCCCTAAAAATTTTTTTAAAAAAAATATATTTAAAATTTTTAATTAATTCAAATATTAATTTTAAACTTAATAAAATTTAATTATAAAATAATCAGATATCAATAATTATGAATAACATATGATTTTTATAAAAATATTAAAAATTATATTTTTGATAATTTTTATATTTATTTAATTTGATTATTTCAAAAAAAAAGAAATTAATTATTTGATTTAAATTAACCCTGATTCAAAAGGTAAAAAATGATAAATTTATAATTTATTAGATTAAATTTATTTTTTTTCGTATTACCTAAAATATTTAATTTTTCAATTTTTAAAAAATGAATAACCTACATATTTATTATTAATTTAAAAAAAGTTAGAATTAAAAATCTTCAAAATTTTTTTAATTTTTTATTTTTGAATAATATATTGGAATAATTTTTATTAGCAAAATAAATGTTATAAATTTAACTATATTTCTATTACTAAATACACTTTCCAGTATATTTACTCTGTTTTGACTTATTCTTAGTAATTTTTAAAAGTGACAGGCAATCTGTACATATTTTAAATTAAATTGAGGAACAATAATTTTTTCTTTTACTTTTTAATCCAATTTTCAAATGATCATTTTAATAATTTAAATAAATTTTATTTATTGTATTTTATCTCTATTTTTATATACAATTACATGTTATTTAATAATTTTATTTTGTAAATATTTTGATAGTTAAATTTTAAGAAACTTATTTAATAACAACCATACATAAATTTCAGAATTTAAGTTTATTTTAATGTAAAATATCTAATTAAATAACAAAATCCCCTAATAAATTAAAACACCGTCATAATTTTTAATTTTTATTTTTCAAAAATAAATAATTTATATAATTGTTTTTTTATAAAATAGTAGGGTATATAATTCAAGTTTTTATTATATTTAAATAATTATCTTTATTAAATCAAATAAAAATATATTTTCATAAAAATTTAAAATTTTATGTTAAAATTTTTATTCAAATTATTTATAATAATTAATATACATAAATTTATTTATATAAATTTATTTATTTATATGCTTTGTATAACCGCAAATGCTGGCACGAAGTAATTTAATATTAATTTTACATCTATTTATTTATTTAATAATAATTATTAATTCTATATATTAAGTTTAATATAAATTATTTAAATTAACTTATATCATCTAATTTTATACAAACAAATTGATAAGAATAAATTTTTTACTGAATTAAAATTTATTAAATTTAATTTTAATAATTTTCTTTTTTATGTAAAAAAAAAATTTTTAATAAACTTAAATTCTTATTTTGAATAAAATATATTTATTTTTTAATTATAAATTTAAGGACTAAAAATTAGTATATTTCTTAAAATTTTATTATTCAACTAATCAAAAATTCAATAACATTTAAATGTCTCAAACAGAATCCTGCCTCAACGGTACCTACCTTAAAATATTTTATACTTGTACATTAATGACATACCTTGTAAGAGAAATGATTAATATTTCGCAGTATACACTTTAAAATTTTTGGTTTAATAATATTTTTTAGATAAAATCCTGCCCCGACGCTACCTACCTTAGAATATTTTATACGGGTACATTAATGACATACCTTGTAAAAGGAATGATCAATATTTTGCAGTATACACTCCAAAATTTCTTCGTTTAATAATATTTTTAAGATAGACTTCTGCCCCAACGGTACCTGTCTTGAAATATTTTATACAGGTACATTGATAACATACCTGGTAAGAGAAATGATCGATATTTTGAAGTATACGCTTCAAAATTTCTGCGTTCAATAATATTTTTAAGATAGAATCCTGCCCCAACGGTACCTACCTTAAAATATTTTGTACAAGTACATTGATGACATACCTTGTACGAGGAATAATCAATATTTTGCAGTATACACTTGAAAATTTCTTTGTTCAATAATATCTTCCAGATAGAATCCTGCCCTAACGGTACCTACCCTAAATTATTTTGTACAGGTACGTTGATAACATACCTTGTAAGAGGAATGATCAATATTTTGCGGTATACACTTTAAAATTTCTTCGTATAATAATGTTTTTTAGATAGAATTCTACTTCAACGGTACCTACCTTAGAATATTTTATACGAGTACATTGATGACATACCTTAAAAGTAGAATGATCAATATTTCGCAGTATACACTTCATAATTCCTGTTTACAATGAAATTCTTAAAATAGAATCCTGCCCCAACGGTACCTACCTTAAATTATTTCATACAGGTGCATTGTTAACATACCTTGTAAGAGGATAATCGATATTTTGCAGTATACACTTCAAAATTTCTTCGTTTAATAATATTTTTTAGATAGAGTCCTGCCTCAAGGGTACCTACCTTAGAATATTTCATACGGGTACATTAATGACATACCTTGTAAGAGGAATGATCAGTATTTTGCAGTATACACTTTAAAATTTCTTCGATAAATAATATTTATAAGATAAAATCCTGCCCCAACGGTACCTACCTTAGAATATTTTATACGGGTACATTGATGACATACCTTGTAAGAGGAATAATTAATATTTTGCAGTATACACTCCAAAATTTTTATGTTTAATGACATTTTTTAGATAGAATCCTGCATCAACGGTACCTACCTTAGAATATTATATACGGGTACATTGATGACATACCTTGTAAAAGAAATGATCAATATTTTCTAGTAAACACTTCAAAATTTCTTAGATTAATAATTTTTTTAAGGTAGAATCCTGCCCCAACGATACCTACCTTAAAATATTTTATACGAGTACATTAATGACATACCTTGTAAGAGGACTGATTAATATTTGGCAGTATACACTTTAAAATTTTTTCGTTTAAAAATATTTTTAATGTAGAATCCAGCCCTAACGGTACCTACCTTAAAATATTTAATACGGGTACGTTGATGACATACCTTGTAAGAGGAAAGATTATTATTTTGCAGTATACACTTTAAAATTTCTTCATTTAATAATTTTTATTACTTCGAATTCTGCCCCAACAATACCTACCTTAGAATATTTTATACAGGTACATTGATAACGTACCTTGTAAAAGAAATAATTAAATATTTTGCAGTATACACTTCAAAATTTCTTTGTTTAATAATATTTTTAAGATAGAATCCTGCCCTAACGGTACCTACCTTAGAATATTTTATTTAGGTACATTGATGCCATACCTTGTAAGAGGACAATTGTTATTTTGCAGTATACACTCCAAAATTCCTTTGTTTAATAACATTTTTTAGATCGAATCCTGCCCCAACGGTACCTACCTTAGAATATTTTATACAAGTACATTGATAACAAACCTTGTCAGAGAAATGATCAAATATTTTGTAGTATACACTTTAAAATTTCTTCGTTTAATAATATTTTTAAGATAGAATTCTGCCCCAACGGTGCCTACCTTAGAATATTCTACACGAGTACATTGATGCCATACCATGTAAGTAGAATAATCAATATTTTGCAGTATACACTTCATAATTTCTGTTTATAATAATGTATCAAAATAGAATTCTGCCCCAACGGTACCTACCTTAAATAATTTCATACAGGTTCATTGATGAGATACCTTGTAAGAGGATAATAAATATTTTGCAGTATACACTCCAAAATTTCTTTGTTTAATAATATTTTTTAGATAGATTCCTGCCTCAACGGTACCTACCTTAGAATATTATAAACAGGTACATTAAAAACATACCTTGTAAGATAAATGATCAATATTTTGCAGTATACACTTTAAAATTTCTTCGTTAAATAATATTTTTTAGATAGAATCCTGCCTCAACGGTACCTGTCTTAAAATATTTTATACTAGTACATTGATGACATACCTTGTAGAAGAAATGATCAATATTTTGCAGTATACACTTCAAAATTTCTTCGTTTAATAATATTTTATAGATCGAATTCTGCCCCAACGGTACTTACCTTAGAATATTTTATACGGGAACATTGATAACGTACCTTGTAAAAGAAATAAGCAAATATTTTGCAGTAAACACTCCAAAATTTCTTTGTTTAATAATATTTTTTAGATAGATTCCTGCCTCAACGGTACCTACCTTAGAATATTATATACAGGTACATTGAAAACATACCTTGTAAGATAAATGATCAATATTTTGCAGTATACACTTTAAAATTCCTTTATTTAATTATATTTTTAATGTAGAATCAAGCCTCAACGGTACCTACCTTGGAATATTTTATACGGTCACATTGATGACATACCTTGTAAGAGGAATGATCAATATTTTGCGGTATACACTTTAAAATTTCTTCGTATAATAATATTTTTTAGATAGAATCCTACTTCAACGGTACCTACCTTAAAATATTGTATACGAGTACATTGATGACATACCTTGTAAGTAGAATAATCAATATTTCGCAGCATACACTTTATAATTCCTGTTTATAATGAAATTTTTGAAAAAGAATCCTGCCCTAACGGTACCTACCTTAAAATATTTCATACAAGTACATTGTTGACATACCTTGTAAGAGGATAATCAATATTTTGCAGTATACACTCCAAAATTTCTTTGTTTAATAATATTTTTTAGATAGAATTCTACCTCAACGGTACCTACCGTAAAATATCATATACAGGTACATTGATGACATACCTTGTAAGAGAAATTATCAATATTTTGCAGTATACACTTTAGAATTTCTTCCTTTAATTATATTTTTAATGTAGAATTCAGCCCCAACGGTACCTATTTTAGAATATTTTATACGGGTACATTAATAACATACCTTGTAAGAGGAATGATAAATATTTTGCAGTATACACTTCAAAATTTCTTCGTTTAATGATATTTTTTAGATAGAATCCTGCATCACCGGTACCTACCTTAGAATATTCTATACGGGTACATTAATGACATACCTTGTAAGAGGAATGATCAGTATTTTGCAGTATACACTTCAAAATTTCTTCGTTCAATAATATTTTTAAGATAAAATCCTGCCGCAACGGTACCTACCTTAGAATATTTTATACGGGTATATTGATAACGTACCTTGTAACAGAAATAACAAAATGTTTTGCAGTATACACTTCAAAATTTCTTCGGTTAATAATTTTTATTAGATCGAATTCTGCCCCAACGGTACCTACCTTAGAATATTTTATACGGGTACATTGATAACGTACCTTGTAAAAGAAATAATCAAATGTTTTGCAGTATTCACTTAAAAATTTCTTCGGTTTATATTATTTTTTAGATAAAATCCTGCTATAATGTTACCTACCTTAGAATATGTTATACGGGTACATTGATGACATAACTTGTAAGAGAAATGATCAATATTTTGCAGTATACACTTTAAAACTTCTTTGTTTAATAATATTCTTAAGGCAAAATCCTGCCCTAACGATACCTACCTTAGAATATTTTATACGAGTACATTAATGACATACCTTGTAAGAGGAATTATTAACATTTTGCAGTATACGTTTCAAAATTTCTGTGTTTAATCATATTTTTTAGATGAAATCCTACCCCAACGGTACCTATATTAAAATATTTTGTACGGGTACATTAATGACATACCTTGTAAGAGAAATGAGCAATATTTTGCAGTATACACTATAAAATTTCTTCATTTAATAATATTTTTAAGATAGAATCCTGCCTCAACGGTACCCACCTTAGAATATTTTTCACGGGTACATTGATTACATTATTTGTAAGAGAAATGATCAATATTTTGCAGTATACACTTCAACATTTCTTTGTTTCATTATATTTTTAAGGTAGAATCCTGCCCTAACGATACCTGCCTTAGAATATTTCATACAAATACATTAATGACATACCTTGTAAGAGGAATGATTAATTTTTGGCAATATACACTTTAAAATTTCTTTGTTTAATGAGATTTTTAAGATAGAATCCTGCCTTAACGGTACCTACCTTTGAATATTTTATACGGGTGCATTAATGACATACCTTGCAAAAGTAATGATTAATATTTTGCAAAATACACTTTAAAACTCCTCCGTTTAATACAGTTTTTTAGATAGAATCTTGCATCAACGAAACCTACCTTAGAATATTTTATACGGGTACATTGATGACATATCTTGTAAGAGAAATGATCAATATTTTGCAGTATACACTTCAAAATTTCTTCGTTCAATAATTTTTTTTTAGATTAAATTCTGCCCCAACGGTACCTACCTTAGAATATTTCATACGGGTACATTGATGACATACCTTGTAAGAGGAATGATCAATATTTTGCAGTATCCACTTTAAAATTTCATCGTTTAATAATATTTTTTAGAAAGAATCCTGCCCTAACGGTACCTACCTTAAAATATTTCATACAAGTACATTGTTGACATACCTTGTAAGAGGATAATCAATATTTTGCAGTATACACTCCAAAATTTCTTTGTTTAATAATATTTTTTAGATAGAATTCTACCTCAACGGTACCTACCGTAAAATATCATATACAGGTACATTGATGACATACCTTGTAAGAGAAATTATCAATATTTTGCAGTATACACTTTAGAATTTCTTCCTTTAATTATATTTTTAATGTAGAATTCAGCCCCAACGGTACCTATTTTAGAATATTTTATACGGGTACATTAATAACATACCTTGTAAGAGGAATGATAAATATTTTGCAGTATACACTTCAAAATTTCTTCGTTTAATGATATTTTTTAGATAGAATCCTGCATCACCGGTACCTACCTTAGAATATTTTATACGGGTACATTAATGACATACCTTGTAAGAGGGATGATCAGTATTTTGCAGTATACACTTTAAAATTTCTTCGTTCAATAATATTTTTAAGATAAAATCCTGCCGCAACGGTACCTACCTTAGAATATTTTATACGGGTATATTGATAACGTACCTTGTAAAAGAAATAACAAAATGTTTTGCAGTATACACTTCAAATATTCTTCGTTTAATAATTTTTATTAGATCGAATTCTGCCCCAACGGTACCTACCTTAGAATATTTTATACGGGTACATTGATAACGTACCTTGTAAAAGAAATAATCAAATGTTTTGCAGTATTCACTTAAAAATTTCTTCGGTTTATATTATTTTTTAGATAAAATCCTGCTATAATGTTACCTACCTTAGAATATGTTATACGGGTACATTGATGACATAACTTGTAAGAGAAATGATCAATATTTTGCAGTATACACTTTAAAATTTCTTTGTTTAATAATATTCTTAAGGCAAAATCCTGCCCTAACGATACCTACCTTAGAATATTTTATACGAGTACATTAATGACATACCTTGTAAGAGGAATTATTAACATTTTTCAGTATACGTTTCAAAATTTCTGTGTTCAATCATATTTTTTAGATGAAATCCTACCCCAACGGTACCTATATTAAAATATTTTGTACGGGTACATTAATGACATACCTTGTAAGAGGAATGAGCAATATTTTGCAGTATACACTATAAAATTTCTTCATTTAATAATATTTTTAAGATAGAATCCTGCCTCAACGGTACCCACCTTAGAATATTTTTCACGGGTACATTGATTACATTATTTGTAAGAGAAATGATCAATATTTTGCAGTATACACTTCAACATTTCTTTGTTTCATTATATTTTTAAGGTAGAATCCTGCCCCAACGATACCTGCCTTAGAATATTTCATACAAATACATTAATGACATACCTTGTAAGAGAAATGATTAATTTTTGGCAATATACACTTTAAAATTTCTTTGTTTAATGAGATTTTTAAGATAGAATCCTGCCTTAACGGTACCTACCTTTGAATATTTTATACGGGTGCATTAATGACATACCTTGCAAAAGTAATGATTAATATTTTGCAAAATACACTTCAAAACTCCTCCGTTTAATACAGTTTTTTAGATAGAATCTTGCATCAACGAAACCTACCTTAGAATATTTTATACGGGTACATTGATGACATATCTTGTAAGAGAAATGATCAATATTTTGCAGTATACACTTCAAAATTTCTTCGTTCAATAATTTTTTTTTAGATTAAATTCTGCCCCAACGGTACCTACCTTAGAATATTTTATACGGGTACATTGATGACATACCTTGTAAGAGGAATGATCAATATTTTGCAGTATCCACTTCAAAATTTCATCGTTTAATAATATTTTTTAGATAGAATCCTGCCTCAACGGTACCTACGTTAGAATATTTTATACGGGTACATTGATGACATACCTTGTAAGAGGAATGATCAGTATTTTGCAGTATACACTTTAAAATTTCTTCGTTCAATAATATTTTTAAGATAAAATCCTGCATCAACGGTACCTACCTTAGAATATTTTATACGGGTACATTGATGACATACCTTGTAAGAGGAATGATCAATATTTTGCAGTATACACTTTGAAATTTTTTCGTTTAAAAATATTTTTAATGTAGAATCCAGCCCTAACGGTACCTACCTTAGAATATTTTATACAGGTACATTGATAACGTACCTTGTAGAAGAAATAATAAAATATTTTGCAGTATACACTTCAAAATTTCTTAGTTTAATAATATATTTAAGATAGAATCCTGCCCTAACGGTACCTTCCTTAGAATATTTTATTCAGGTACATTGATGCCATCCCTTGTAAGAGGACAATTAATATTTTGCAGTATACACTCCAAAATTTCTTTGTTTAATAATATTTTTTAGATCAAATCCTGCCCCAACGGTCCCTACCTTAGAATATTTTATACAAGTACATTGATAACAAACCTTGTCTGAGAAATAATCAAATATTTTGTAGTATACACTTTAAAATTTCTTCGTTTAGTAATATTTTTAAGATAGAATTCTGCCCCAACGGTGCCTACCTTAGAATTTTTTATACGAGTACATTGATGACATACCTTGTAAGAGGAATGATCAACATTTTGCAGTATACGTTTTAAAATTCCTGCTTTTAATCATATTTTTTAGATAAAATCCTACCCCAACGGTACCTACCTTAAAATATTTTGTACGGGTACATTAATGACATACCTTGTAAGAGAAATGATTAATATTTTGCAGTATACACTATAAAATTTCTTCGTTTAGTAATATTTTTAAAATAGAATTCTGCCCCAACGGTACCTACTTTAGAATATTTTATACGGGTACATTGATTACATTATTTGTAAGAGGAATGATCAATATTTTGCCGTATACACTTCAACATTTCTTTGTTCAATTATATTTTTAAGGTAGAATCCTGCCCCAACGATACCTACCTTAGAATATTCCATACGAATACATTAATGACATACCTTGTAAGAGGAATGATCAATATTTTGCAGTATACACTTTAAAATTTCTTCGTTTAATAATATTTTTAAGATAGAATCCTGCCCCAACGGTACCTACCTTAGAATATTTTATACAGGTACATTGATGACATACCTTGTAAAAGGAATGATCAATATTTTGCAGTATACACTTTAAAATTTCTTTGTTTAATTATATTTTGAGATAGAATCCTGCCCCAACGGTACCTTTCTGAGAATATTTTATACAGGTACATTAATGACATTCCTTGTAAGAGGAATGATCAATAGTTTGCAGTATACTTTTTAAAATTTCTTCGTTTAATAATATTGTTAGATAGAATCCTGCCCCAGACGGTACCTACCTAAGAATATTTCATACAAGTACATTGAAGACATAACTTGTAAGAGGAATGATCAATATTTTGCAGTGTACACTTTAAAATTTTTTCGTTCAATAAAATTTTTAAGATAGAATCCTGCCCTAACGGTAACTACCTTAGAATATTATATACCGGTACGTTGATGACATACCTTGTAAGAGGATTGATCAATATTTTATATATATATATATATATAATAATAAAAATAATAATAATAATAATAATAATAATAATAGAAATAATAATAAATCTATAAATATTTATTAAATAATTAAAATATAAAAATTTAAAATATATAAAATTTAAGATTTATTCATATTTTAAATTTTTATTCTTATAATTTTTTTTTTTAAACAAACGGATATTTAATCATTATTATATCAAATTTTCAAATTATTTGTTCTTAATTATATATGTGTTCTTAATAAATAAATATTTTATAGTTAGTATATATATATATATAAATACTATGTAACGTAAGAACATGAGTTTAGATTTAAAAAAAAAAGAATTAATAGTAATTTAACAAAAATAGTTAAAATTAGTAAAATTTTATTTTAAAAGTTAATTTAATAATATTTAATAAATTTATAAGAATAATAATATTATTAGATTTAAATTTATTTTTCATAATTTTTTTTCAAAATCAGATTTATATTATTATATAATATGAATATTTTTGAATTCATAAATAAAATTTTTTAAATAAATAAATAAATAGTAAATTATAAATCTTTTTAACAAGGTATGTTATCAATGTACCCATATAGAATATTCTAAGGTAAGTACCGTTGGGGCAGGATTCTATCTAAAAAATATTAGTAAGCGAAGAAATTTTAAAGTGTATACTGTAAAATATTGATTATTTCTCTTTTGAGGTATGTCATTGATGTAATTAAATTTTATTAATTTCAATAAATATAGAAAAAATAAACTTTATTATTTATTTTATTACATTAATTAATTTTTTCATAAAATTTAGATTAAATAAATATATTTAAAACTTTAAAGGTTTTAAGTTTAATTTAACTTAACATTTTCATACAATCTCATAAATCAAAATTAATATTGATTTAAATCAAAATATTGAATTTAAATTATTGATATCGGATATTCAAAAATTATTAAATTTAAAATTTAAATTTATTAAATAAGAATATATTATAGAAAAATAATAAATGATTCGTCTGCAAAAAAATAAATTAAGTAAAGAAATTATTATAAATATTAGTGAATAAATTAATCTTATATCATAGTTATAATTCATAAATATTTATTTATCAATAAATTCAGTGGGAAAAGAAACTATTGCTTATAATAAAATTATTAATAATCAAAAATAAAATATAAATTAAAAAATTTTATATTTCTTCTTTTAAAAGTAAGAATTAAAATTAAAAATATACAAATATACATATTTATTTAAAGTCATAAAATCATAAAATAAAAAGAAAACCATTCGAATTTTTTTATTTAAAAATAATAATATTAAAATTCAAAATACCTGATTTATTGAAGAAAAAAATAATTATTTTTTAAGAATATCTAATTATTTTTAATAAAGGAATTTAAATTAAATTAATTTTAATTTTGAAAAAGTAAATTTTTCTAATATAAATAAATAAAGTTATGAAAAAAATAAATTTTTGTACTGAAGAATTTAAATAAAAAAAATTTAATGTAAATGTTAATTTATTTTAATATATTACACATAAGAAGGAGAGAGGCCTATTTTAATTATTATTCTCATTATTAAAAATAGTAATATTCCTTTATTAAAAAAATTTAAATTGCTTACAAACAATGATGGAAATAAAAATAAATAAGAATTAAATGATTGAGTTAAAAAATAATTTATTAAAATTTCTATATTCATTTGATTAGATATATAAATAGAAATAATAAAACATCATCAATTTAATTCTATTACTATTTTCATAAAAAAAAAAAATTTAGAAAGAAAAATTAGAAAATTAAAAAAAAAAATTATAGGAATAGAAAAATAATAATACCTACAAATTTAATGGAAAGCCTGAATAAAGGATTATTTTAATAAAATAACATATTTAATTATTAATTAATTAATTTCATTAATAATTGAAACCAAAAAAGAGGTTAATTATTGTTAATAATTTTATTAAAATTCAAATTTCAATTAATAATGCAGCTAATTAAAGCAAATAAATTGTAAATTTATTGATAGATCTTATTTTACCATTATTATATATAAAATCGTTTTATACATTTAAATTTTTGAAATGTAGGAAAATAATTTATATAATTTTATATATTAATTAGGATATTAAGATATTTGAATTTCTTATTTATAATATAAATATTAAATTGATAATATCTTTGAATGTAAATTATTATAAAAATGATTCATTTAAAATTGCAATTCAATATTTTAAATAAATTATTAGATATTTTAAAATAAATGGATAATCTTAATTAAAATTTTTAGTCGAAATTTAAATATAATTTTTTAGATTCATTTACTTATTTAAATCAAAGTAAGGCCCCTTTAAATCATTTTATATATAATCCTAAAATTAAAATGAAAAAAACAAAATTAACTCATCAGATTAAATAATAATATTTAAAAAAATTTATAAATAAAAATGAAAGTACAATCGCAGTTTTAATATCAAAAATTAAAATAATAATTAAAATTAAATAAAATTGTAAAGAAAAGGGTAGTCGATTATTTGAAATTAAATCAAAGCCACATTCAAATTTTGATATTTTCTCACGTTCTTGGAATATTTTGTTTGATAAAATAAAATTCAATCCTAATATTTTTATGATAATTAGAATAATTAAAAATGAAAATAAAATTATTTTTATTATTATTTACATTGAATTTCAAACTTTTTGATTAGAAATTAAATATACTTATTTATATTATCTAAATTAAATTAATAGGATTGAAAATAAACTAAAATATATGAAAATAATTAAACTACTTTAACAAAATGTCAGTATCAAGCAGCAGCCTCAAATACAAAATGATGGATTTAAAAAAAAATTTTTTATATTTAATCGAAAAAAATTAATTAATAAGAAAATTGTTCCAATAATTACACGAAATCCATGAAATCCTGTAGATATGAGAAAAATTGATCCGTATACTGAATCTCTGAAAGTAAAATAAGCAGATAAGTACTCTTTCAATTGGAATAAAGAAAAAATCACCCCTAGAAAAATAGTAATAATTAATTTTAATCTTCTTCGCTTAAAATTTATATTAATTAATGAATGATGGCATCATGTAATAGAAATCCCTGAAGATAAAAGAATAATGGTATTTATTAAAGGGATTCTATAAGGATTAAATATTATAATATTTTGAGGAGGTCACTTTTCTCTAATCTTAATTCTTGGAGAGAAAAATATATGAAAATAACATCAAATAGTTTTAATAAAGAAAAAAATTTCAGAAATAATAAATAAAATTATTCCTAATTTTAATCCTCTTAATACTTTGAATGTATGATAACCACGATACATTCTTTCTCGAACTACATCTCGTCATCACTGGTATGAAATAATAATAGATAAAATTAAACTTAAAAAAATTAATTAATATGCAATAAAATTAAATCAATATACATATCTAATTAATAAATTAAAAATTGAAAATAATATCAAAATAGGTCAAGGCCTTAAAGTGACTAAGTAGAAAGGTTGAAATAATATTTTTTTCATAATTTGATTCTCTTTCATATAAAACTCTTAATACTGAAAATACATAAGCTTTGATTGTTGAAACACGTAATTCTAAAATAATTAATAATCTTTGTTTTATTGATATAATAAATAATAATATAATTCTTGATGAAGATTTAGTTGAAGAAATTAAGGTTATTAATAAATGTCCAGCAATTATATAAGCTGATAGCCGTACTCTTAATGTTCCAAATCGAATAATATTTCTTAAGGATTCTACAATTACTATAAAAGGTATTAAAATATTTGGAGTTTCTTGAGGAACTAAATGAATAAATATATGATAAGTATTTTTAACTTATCCAAATGATATAAAAGATAATCATAATCTTAATGATAATGATATTCTTATTACTAAGTGTCTTGATCTAGTAAAAATATAAGGAAATATTACTATAAAGTTATTTAATAAAATTATTATAAATAATCTAATTGAAATTAATTAATTTATGAAATTTAACTTTTTATTTAATAATATTTTCAATTAAATATTTAAAATATTAATTACATTATTCAGTGCTCAATTTAATCGAAAAGGGATGATTAAATAAATCATAGGGATAATCAAAAAAATTTAAATTCTTCTTATTCGATTTAATAAGTAATTTATAGATAAGGAAGGATCAAAAATTAAAAATAAATTATTTATCATTTATTAAAAAAAATAATTTCAAAATGTTTTTTCCTATTATTATTATTAATAGTATTAAAATTAATGATATAAGAAATAATTGTTATTATTATAGCAAATAAAATTAAAAAGTATAAATTTAATAATAATCATATTATTGGTCTTATTTGAAAAATTAAAAATTATTAAATTTATTAATTTTTTAAATTTGACAAACTTATTTTATAAGATTAATTAAATTTTTTATGTTATTTAGTATCTTAATTTTTAAGAACTGATTGTTTAAATCACAGATAGTAAATATTACTTCAAATGAAATATTAATTATTATTAATTCAGTTCATAAAATTTTTAAATGTATTTGATTCTAATACAATTGGTATAAATCTATAATTAACTTCACAAATTTATAAACATTGACCGTAAAATAATCCTGGACGATTTATATTTATTCTAATTTGATTTATTTGTCCTGGAATTGCATCTACTTTTATCTCTAATCTCGGAACAGTAAATGAATAAATTACATCTATCGATCTAATTATTCATCATAAATTTAAATTTATTAGAACAATTAATAAATTATCAACATCTAATAATCGAAAATTAAAATTTTCTAAATCAGAAATTAGAAAAGAATCAAATATTTATTCTTTGAAATCTGAGTACTCATATGATTAATATCATTGATGACCTAAAATTTTAATTGATAAGTATGAATTGAAAATTTTATCTCTTGAATGTAAAATTTTCAAAGATAGAATAGCTAAAAAAAAAAAAAAAAATTGGAACGATAGTTCAAATAATTTTAATTAAATGACCTTTAAATATAAATTCATTTAAAAATTTATTTGATAATATAAAAATTGATATATACATAATTAAAATTATAATTATTACAATAATAATTATTGCATGATCATGAAATATAATTAAATTTTTTATAATAAAAGAATGAGAATTTTGGAATATAATGTTTGCTCATGAAGAAATCAATTAAAAATTAATTAAAAATTTTATAACTTCTAGAAATAAAATAATTTATGTTATTATATTTTAAATTTATTGCACTCATCTGCCAAATAAAATATTTAATTTAATTAAACAGAAACTTTTGGGATTTCATAAAAAGAATGAGATCTAGGAGGATAAGAAAATATTCAATCAATTGAATTATTAGAAATTTTTATTAATAAAATTAAACGTATTCTTATAAATCTTTCTAAGATAATGTAAGAAAATTTCAATGTTTTCATCAATGAAATTAAAGATCCAATTGAGAAAATTATATTTCAACATACATATGAATAAGAATAGTCTTTATATAGTCGTGGTATTCCACTTAAGCCTAAAAGTGTTGGGGAAAAAAGTTATATTTACTCTTAAGAGTATTAAAAAAAATTGAATTTTTAATATTATTTTATTTATTAAAACTCCAAAAATCAATGGATATCAATAAAAAAATATTCCAAAAATTGCAAATACTGCTCCTACAGGTAGAACATAATGAAAATGAGCTACTACATAATAAGTATTATGTAAAACAATATCAATAGAAGAATTAGAAAGTATAATTTCTGTCAATCCTCCTAAAGTGAATAAAAAAGTAAATCCTGATAATCATAATTTTGTAATATTTAATTAAAGTTTCATTCCATTTAATGATGCCAATCATCTAAAAATTTTGATTTCAGTAGGAATAGCAATAATTATTGTTGCAGAAGTAAAATATGCTCGTGTATCTACATCTAGCCAAATAGTAAATATATGATGAGCTCAAACAATAAAACCTAACAGTCCAATAGAGATTCTAGCATAAGTCGTTCCTATAATACCAAATACTTCTTTTTTTATTCTTTCATTACAAATTATATTAGAAATTAAACCAAATCCTGGTAAAATTGAAATATAAACTTCTATATGACCAAAAAATCAAAATAAATGTTGATATAATACTGGATCTCCCCCTCCAACTGGATCAAAAAAAGAAGTATTAAGATTACGATCAAATAATAATATAGTAATTGCTCCTGCTAAAACAGAAAGAGATAGTAATAATAAAATTGCTGTTAATAATATTGCTCAAGCAAATAAAGGTGATATTTCTAATTTGAAAATTTTTATATTTAAAATTGTTGAAACAAAATTAATAGATCCTATAATAGATAAAGCTCCAGCAATTCGTAAAGAAAAAATTGATAAATCTACTGATGGACCTATATGTGATAAATTAGAAGATAAAGGAGGATAAACAGTTCAACGTGTTCCTGTTCCAGATCCAGCAAATATTCTAGAAATTAATAGTATAATTTTTATAGGAAGTAATCAAATTCTTATATTATTCATTCGAGGAAAAGCTATATCAGGAATTCCTATAATTATAGGAATTAAATAATTTCCGAATTTTCCTATTAAATAGGTATAAAAAAAAAAAAATATAATAAATGCATGAGCTGTAACTAAGGAATTATGAATTCGATTATTTTCAATTTAAGATCCAGGATTCCCTTATTCTAATCGAACTAAAATTCTAAGTCTTATACCTACAATTCCAGATTATATTTTAAAAATAAAATTTTATATTCCAATATTTTTTTAATAAGTAGAAAATATTGATATTTTCATTTATTTGTATAGTTTCAATTTTTGAAACATTATATTTTTAATATAATTATAAAATTTATTTTTATAAATATTGAAAAATATAAATATTTTCTTCATATTTTTATTATTAAATTTTAAAATATACTTTTAAAATTTGAATTATTATTATTAATTAAATATATAATTTCATTATTATTATTAAATCTATTTTTAAACTATTAAAATACATTTTAAAATTTATGAGTTTTAAAATTTTAATAATTAAATTTTCAAAGATAAATTTATCCATTTTTTTTTAATTGAAAAAAAATTTAAATAAAAATTAAAATAATATAAGAAAAATATTTGAGAAAAAAAAAATATTGTTAAATTATTTTTAACATGTTTAATTTTAAATAAATTAAATCTTAGAATAATTGAAATCAGACATAAAAATGAAATTTTAATTTTTTTTAAATTTCAATAAATGAATTTTTTTCATATTTATGAAAATTATTATAAAAAATCATTTTTTAAATATGATTTAACTAATTATCAAAATTATCATAGAAAAATTTATAATTTTATTATCATTACAATTGAATTAATTTATAAAATTTATTTTCTTTATTATAAAATAATAAATCAATCGAATAGAATATATAACTGTTGATATTGTTTTAATAATCGATACAAAATATAATATTTTAAAAAAATAATTTATAAAAGTTTTTTCTAAAATTAAATCTTTAGAATAAAATTTAGAAAAAAATGGCATACCACGTAAAGAAAAATAAGAAATTATTATTATTATTATAATTATTATAGTTATTGGCATTCAATTCGTTAAATTTTTTATAAAACGAATATCTCGATAATTATTTATTAAATAAATAATAATTCCTGAACATATAAATATTATTGATTTAAATATAGCATGAATAATTAAGTGAAAATACGCTAAAAGATGGAAATTCATTCCAAAAATTACTCGTCTTAATTCTAATTGTGATAAAGTAGAATATGCAATGATTTTTTTAAAATCATATTCAAAATTTGCTGATAAATTAGCTATTTATATCGTTATTATTTTAGTAATAGTAATATAAAATAATAATATTATATTTTTATATATTGAATTATAAAATTGAATTAAGATATAAATTCCTGCCGTTACTAAAGTAGATAAATGAACTAATGATGATACTGGAGTTGGGGCAGCTGTAGCTGCTGGAGTTTAAGAAGAAAAAGAAAATTGTGCTCTTTTAGTAAAAGCTCTAATTATATCTGAAATTAATAATATTTTATTATTGAAATTTAAATTTATAAAATTTCAAGAACCTTAAATTATTATTATTCTAATAGATAATATAATCATAATATCTCTGATTCGATTTATCAAAATTGTTAATATTCCAGAATTATAAGAATTTTGATAATAAATTACTAGACAATAAGAAACTAATCCTAAATCGTCTAATCCTTAAATTAAAGAAATTGTAGTTGGTCTAATAATTAATCATAATATAGAAATAATAAAAAAAAATACTAAATAAAAAAATCAAATATTGTATAAATCATGATTTATGTATTTACAACAATAAAATATAATTATCAAAGAAATTAAGAATACAGTGAATAAAAAAAATATAGTAACTCAATCTATATAAATTAATATATTCATTGACAAAAAATTCATAATTATTAAATTTTATTTAATAAATGAGTCTAATTTTATAAATATAAATATGTGACTAAAAATAAATATTAATAATCTTATTATTGAAAAATAAATTTTTCCTAAAAAATATGAAATAATGTATTTAAAACAAATTTTGTAAGTTTTAATTCGAATATCAATATTTTCAATTAAATTATTTAAATTAATTAAAAAAATCAGTTTTCAAAATTAATAAATTTGAAGGTTAAAAATGAAAAATTAATAATAAATATTAAACTATATTGTTAGAATTAAACTTTGTTGATTCATTATTTCATATTTCATGATAACAGTATAAAAATAAATAAATATTATATTATGCTCTAAAAATATTTTTAAAATTAAAATTATTATTATTATTTCTTTTCATGTTTAAATAATTATAACGATTATGATTTCTCTTAATAAATTCAAAGAAATTGGTAAAGCTTTATTATTTATACATAATAAAAATCAAAATATCATTAATGATGGTATAAAATACACTATTCTTTTATTCATTATTATATATCGACTTTTAGATCGTAAATAAAAATAATTAACTAAAACAAATATTCTTAATTAACCTAACCCATGAGCAATTATTATTATAAATCCACCATAATACTCTCAAATTTTTATTAAAAATAATCCAATTAATATTATTTTTATATAGACGACAGATGAATAAGCAACAATAATTTTTACATCATAATGTTGAAGACATTAAAATCTTGAAAATATTATCCGAAAAAATATCAAAATTATAATTAAATCGTTTAAAAATTTAAAAATTAAAATTCATTATTACAATTATTCGATACAATGTGTATCCTCCTAATTTTGATATAATTGCTGCTAAAATTATAAAACTAATAACAGGAGCTTCTACATGAGCTTCAGGTAATCGATTATAGAATAAAAATATAGGTCATTTTACTAAAAATGCTCTAAATATTAAAAATACAAAATAACTATTAAAAATTTATTTGATTAAATAGTCTCTAAAAATATTAAAAATCTTATTGAATTAAATATTTTTAAGAAAATTAATAATAAAATTAATAAAGGAAACGAAGAAAATTATGTATAAAATAATATATATAAAGATGCTTTAAGTCGTTGAGGTTAGTATCCTTATCCTATATTTAATGAAAAAGTAGAAATAAGACTAAATTTAAATATTAAATAAAATATGAATGAATAAATAAATATAAATTTTATTAACAAATATCACATTTAAATAATTAACAAAAATAAATTAATTGATATATTAAAATTTTTTTTTCTCACTATAATTACTTATTTAAATCATAGTAATGTAAATATAATTATTATGAATCTAATTTTATCAATTATAAAATTAGAATCAATTATAATAAAATAATTATCATTATTAAATAATAAAATATTAATGAATTAAGGTATAAAAATTGAAATTTGTAAAAATAAATATATATTTATATAAAAAAAAATTATAAGGTGAAATTCATATAATTAAATAAATTAAAAATTTTATTATAAATTTATTAATAAAAATTCAAATCTGTCTCTTTCTTAAATTGTTATTAATAATAATAATAAAGTTAAATCTGAAACTTTTCTACATACAACAAAAATTAAATAAAATAATATTAGATTTTACAAATTTATTGTGTTTACTGTTAATATTGAAAATATTATTATTCTTAATATTAAAAATTCTTATCTTATTAAATTAAATATTAAATTTCTATATAAGCAAGAATAAAAAAACAATAGAATTATAAATATAAAAATATATTAATAATAATTAAAAAAAATAATTAAAAAAAAAAAAAATTAATTATTAATCTCTAAAATTATTATTTTAAAATTAAACTATTCTGAAATAGTAATTAATTTAAGTAAAATATTAATTGTGTGAATTTAATTTATAAATTTTAATTTTATAGAATTAAATAACAATGAAATTTTTAATCAATATATTTATGATAAATTTATTTTTACTAACTCTGATTCAATTAATTATTAATTCTTTACCTTTTTATGATAAAATATTTCATTCCGTAATTTAAGGGTCAATTTTTCCATAATACAATATCATATATATATTAAATTTATCAATTTTTATAAGAAATAATTGATGATCATACATAAGATTTTTAATTATTGTAGGTGGAATAATAGTTTTATTTTTATATTTTACTAGATTTATAATTAATATAATAACTTCAATAAAAAAAATATTTTTCAATAATTTTGTTATTAAATCAATAATTATATTATTATTCTTCATTATTTTAATTTTTAATGTTAATCAATTTTTAATTTGGTACAATAATTTTAACGAAATTTTCAGAGTATTTATATTAAATAAATTAAACTAAATTTATATAAATTTAACATTTATTTATATATATATATATATATATATATATATGTATAAATATATACAATGTAAATTTAAATTTATTAATTTTTATTATTTATATTCCGATTGTTTAAAGATGAGTTGTAAAATTATTTATTCTAAATGAATTTACTCTACGTAAAACAAATTAAATCAAGAAATCAAGTGAATTATCAAGAATTGATAATTTAATAATTGTAATTTTACCTACTTCTTTAAATATTTCTATAATATGAAATTTTGGTTCATTATTAGGAATTTGTTTAATCATTTAATTAATTACAGGATTTTAACTATCTTTACATTATTGCCCTAATATTGAATTAGCATTTAATAGAATTATTTATATTATGCAAGATGTAAATTATAGGTGATTTTTCTGATTATGCCATATGAATGGGGCTTCAATATTTTTAATTTGTTTGTTTATTTATATTGGACATGGAATTTATTAAAATTAATCTTCTATACATAAAACTTAAAATTTAGAAATTTTCATTTTTTTTATGACTATAATAACAGCTTTTTTAGGTTACGTATTACCATGAGGACAAATATCTTTTTAAGGAGCAACAGTAATTACAAATTTACTCTCAGCTTTTCCTTACATTGGAAAATCTTTAGTTTTATGATTATGAGGAGAGTTTTCAATTAATAATGCTACATTTAATTGATTTAATTCATTTTAGTTTATTATACCATTTGTAGTGTTAGCTTTAGTTATTCTCCATTTAATATTTCTTTCTGAAACTTGTTCTTTTAATCCTTTAGGATTAAATGGAAATTTTTATAAAATTCCTTTTAATCCTTATTTCTCAGTTAAAGATATTTGAGAATTTATTTTATTTTTTATAATTTTTTTATTTATTTGTTCATCAATATTTTATGAATTATTAGATCCTTAAAAATTACAATAAAGCTAACCCTATAAATACTTCTATTATTATCCAACCTGAATGATATTTTTTATTTGCTAATGCAATTTTTCGTTCTATTCCTAACAAATTAGGAGAAGTTATTGCTTTATTATTATTAATTTTAATTTTATTAATTCTACCATTAAATTTTAAATATAAAATAAAATCATTTAAATTTTATTTTTTAAATCAAATTTTATTTTGAAATTTTGTTGGATTATTTATTATTTTAACTGAAATTGGATCCTTCCCATTTGAAAATCCATATATTTTCATGGGACAAATTTCATCAATTTTTTATTTCTTATATTTTTTCATCTATTTTTACATTTTAAAGAAATCTGATTTATATTTAAATTAATAATTGCTTAGTTCTTTCAACTATATGTTTTGAATACATATGTAAAAAATTAATTTTTCTAATAATTTAAAATTTCAATTAATGAAATAAATATTTAATAATTTAATCTTACAGGTAAATAACTGATTGAAGTTTAATAAATTAAATTATTATAACAAAATCGAGAAAATGTTCCTCAAATTCGAATTACTAAAAATAATATTATTGATTAAATTAAATAAAAATTAATTTTAAATAAATTACTGTTTATAAATAAAGATATAAATAATATTATTATTAATATATTCATCCCGTATTCTGCAATAGAAATTAATGCAAATTTTCCTGTTATATATTCAATGTTAAATCCTGACACTAATGCTGATTCTCCTTCAGAAAAATCAAGAGGTGCTCGAATTATTTCTGCTTATAGTCTAACAAAAGAATTAATATTCATTGAAAATTAACAAAAAAATCAAGAATATTTTTGTTAATTTATCAAATTGAATAATTGACGTAGTTCCCTGAATAATGAAATTGATAAAATTGTTAAAATTATTCTTACTTCATAAGAAAAAATTTAAGCAATTCTTTGCAACCCTCCTAACAATGAATAAATTCTATTAGATAATCATTCTTAAATTATTAAAGGATAGACTCTTAAACATATAAAACATAAAATTAATATTAAATTTATTTTACTTAAAATTATTATATTTAAGTAAGGAATAAAATTTTATAGAACTAATGTCAAAAATATTCTTAATAAAGGACTAATTAAATAAAATAAATAATAAGATTAAGAAAGTTACGAGATTTTTTTATTGAATAATTTAATTGCATCACTAAAAGGTTGGAATAACCCTATTTTACCAACTTTATTCGTACCTTTTCGAATTTGAATATATCCTAAAATTCTACGTTCTAATAATGTAATAAAAGCTACTCTTATTAAAACTGTTAAAATTATATTTAATTTTCTAATAAAAAAATTTATATATATATAAATATTTATAATTATTATCTTGAGAAAAATTTTCAGTAATTAATTATAAATTTATCACACTTATCTAATGAAATAATTGTTTTTATTTTTAAATAAATTTTTTAATAAACTGTTTAAATTTAAAGTATTATTATAATTAAAATGAATAATTTAATTATTATTAAAAAATTCATTATTAAACTATTAAAATAAATCTAAAAATTTATAAATTTTAAAATTTTAATAATTGAATTTTCAAAGATAAATTAAATTATTCCTTTTTTAATTCAAAAATAATATTTTCTTATTATTTTTAATAAAAAAAAATTTAAATGAAAATCAAGATAATATAAGAAACATATTTTTCTAAATAAAAATATTGTAAAATTATTTTAAACATGTTAAATTTTAAGTAAATTCAGTCTTAGAATAATTTAAATCAGACTTAAAAATAAAATTTTAATTTTTTTAAATTTCAATAAATGAATTTCTTAAATATTTATGAAAATTATCATAAAAAATTATTTTCTAAATATGATTGAACTATTTATCAAAATTATCATAGAAAAATTAATAATTTTATTATCATTACAATTGAATTAATTTATAAAATTCATTTTCTTTTTTATTAAATAATAAATTGATCAAATAGAATATATAACTGTTAATATTGTTTTAATAATTAATACAAAATATAATATTAAAAAAAAAATAATTTATAAAAATTTTTTCTAAAATTAAATCTTTAGAATAAAATCCAGAAAAAAATGGCATACCACGTAAAGAAAAACTAGAAAATTATTATAATTATTATAGTTAATAGCATTAAATTTAAAAAAATTTCTATAAAACGGATATTTTCATAATTATTTATTGAATAAATAACAATTCCTTAACACATAAATATTATTAATTCAAATACAGCATAAATAATTAAGTAAAAATAAGCTAAAAGATGAAATTTAAATCCATAAATTACTCGTATTAATCCTATTTGTGATAAAGTAGAATATGCAATAATTTTTTTAAATTAATATTTAAAATTTGCTGATAAACCAGCTCATAATATCGTTATTATTTTAGTAATAGTAATATAAAATAATAATATTCTATTTTTATATATTAAATTATAAAATCTAATTAAAATATAAATTCCTGCCGTTACTGAAGTAGATGAATGAACTAATGATGATACTGGAGTTGGGGCAGCTGTAGCTGCTGGAAGTCAAGAAGAAAAAGAAAATTGTGCTCTTTTAGTAAAAGCTCTAATTATATTTTAAATTAATAATATTTTATTATTGAAATTTAAATTTATAAAATTTAAAGAACCATTTATATTTCTAAAAAATCTGATTTATATTTAAATAAATTATTACTTAGTTTTTTAAACTATATGTTTTGAATACATAAGTAAGAAATTAATTTTTTCTAATAAATTAAAATTTTAATTAATGATAAAAATATTAAATAATTTAATCTTACAGGTAACTAACTTATTAAAGTAAAATATATTAAATTATCATATCAAAATTGAGGAAATGTTTCTCGAATTCGAATTACTAAAATAAAATTATTGAATAAATTAAATAAAAATTTATTTGAAATAAATTCCCTTTTATACTTATAGATATAAATAATTATATTATAAATATAATCATCTCGTATTCTGCAATAAAAATCAATGCAAATCTTTCTCTTATATATTTAATGTTAAATCCTAATACTAATTCTGATTCTCCTCTAGAAAAATCAAAAGGTGTTCGATTCATTTCTGCTAGTAGTCTTACAAAAAAAATTAATATAAATTAAAAATTGAAAAAAAAGTCAAGAATATTTTTGTTAATTTATTAAATTAAATAATTGAATTATTTTCTTGAATAATGAAATTGATAAAATTATTAAAGTTATTCTTTCTTTATAAGAAAAAGTTTGAGCAATTCTTTGCAACCCTCCTAACAATAAATAAATTCTATTAGATAATCATCCTCCAATTATTAAAGGATAGACTTTTAAGCGTATGAAACATAAAATTAATATTAAATTTATTTCACTTAAAATTATTATATTAAAGTAAGGAATTAAATCTTATAAAACTAATATCAAAAATATTTTTAATAAAGGACTAATTAAATAAAATAAATAATTAGATTTAAAAAGTAACGAGATTTTTTTATTAAATAATTTAATTGCATCACTAAAAGGTTTAAATAACCCTATTTTACCGACTTTTTTTGGACCTTTTCGAATTTGAATATATCCTAAAACTTTACGTTCTAATAATGTAATAAAAGCTACTCTAATTAAAAGTATTAAAATTATAATCAATCTTCTAATAAAAAAATTGAAATATATATATATATACTTATTATTAAAAAAAAAATTTGTATTAATAAATTCTAGATTTAATACACTTATCTGTTAAAATAATTATTTTCATTTTTAAATAAATTTATTAAAAAAAAAATAAAGTCCTTTCGTACAAATACTTTTTAAAATTATAAAGATAGAATTAAATTTGGCTCACACTGATTCAAACTCAAATCATGTAAGATTTTAAAAGTCGAACAGACTTAATTTATTAATTTTTTTATAAAAAATTTATCTCAATTTAACATCAAGGTCGCAATCTTTTTCATCAATATGAACTTATATTGAAAATAACGCTGCTATCCCCAAGGTAATGTATTTTTATTATTATAATTAAATTTTTAAATACAATTTATTTGTAATGAATTAATGAAAAATTAATTAAAATTTTTTTATATTCCTAATATAATATTTTTAATTTATACAAATTTTTATTTATTTATCATAAATTAATAATATTGAATTTTATAGACTCTTTTCGTCTTTTATAAATATTTAAGATTTTTTACTTAAATATAAAATTTAATTATTTAATTTTATAAAGTTTTTATTTCATTTATTCTTTCATCCTAGACTTTATTAGAAAACCAAGTGATTATGCTACCTAAGTACAAATATGCAGCTATTTAAAAAAATTTTCATGGAGCAGAAATTATTTATTATTATCAATACAATAAACTATGTTTTTGTAAAACAGATGAATAAAAATTATTGCTGTATTTATTAAATTAATTTTTAAATTTAAAAATTTTTTTATTGAATTTTTTACTAATTCGATCATTATTAATTTAATTTTTTTATTAAATTGAATAATTTTATGGATATTAAAATATAACTTGAATAATTTTAATGTAATAAATTCATAATTATAAAATATAAAAAAATAATAATTTTTATTTATATTTTTCAAATTAAATTATTTTTATAATTATTAAAATAATTTTTTAACTCAGCCCTAAAAATTAAAAAAAAAAAATATATTTAAATTTTCTAATTATTTTAAATATCAATTTTAAAATAATTTCAATTTAATTTAAAAATAATTAGATTTTAATTATCATGAATAACATATAATTTTAATAAAATTATTTGAAACAATAATTTTTAATAATTTTTATATTTATTTAATTCAATTATTTTTAAAAAAATAAAATTAAAGACTTAATTTCAATTAACCCCGATAGAAGAGGGGAAAAAAATAAATTTATAATTTATTTAGTTTAATTCATTTTTTTCCTTTATACTTAAAAAATTATATTATTTATTTAAAAAAAATAAATTACCTACATATTTATTATCAATTAAAAAAAAGTGATAATTGAAAATCTTTAAGATTCATTTAATTTATTATTTAAAAATAATATATTAAAATAATTCTTATAAGCAAAATTAATGTTATAAATTTAACTATATTTCTATTACTAAATACACTTTCCAGTATATTTACTCTGTTTTGACTTATTCTAAATAATTTTTCAAAGTGACAGGCAATTTGTACATATTTTAAATTAAATTCAAAAAAAATAATTTTTTTTTTCTTTTAAATTCAATTTTAAAATAATATTTTCATAAATTAAATGAATTTAATTTATTGTATTTTATTTATATTCTTATAAATAATAACATATTAATTTATAATTTTATTTTATAAATATTTTTAT
Organism: Copidosoma floridanum; assembly: GCF_036245765.1. NCBI lineage: Eukaryota > Metazoa > Arthropoda > Insecta > Hymenoptera > Encyrtidae > Copidosoma > Copidosoma floridanum. Next base: position 319,602 of record NW_028321908.1, on the reverse strand, counting down.
CATTCAATTAAAAAAAAATAATTTTATTACAAACATACAAAAATTTTATAATATAAAATTATTTTATTGTGAATGAATTTTTTTTTTTAATTTTAATTCTAATTTTGAAATAAAAATTTTATTAATTTAAATGAATTTAATTTATTGTATTTCATTTATATTCTTATATATAATTACATATTGATTGAAAATTTTATTTTATAAATATTTAAATTATTAAATTATCAAAAATAATTTTATAACAAACATACAGAAATTTTATAATATAAGCTTACTTTATTGTGAAATATCAAATTAAATAACAAAATCCCCTAATAAATTGAAATACCGTCATAATTTTTAATTTAAATTTTTTTAAAATTAATGATTTATATAATTGTTCTTAAATAAAATAGTAGGGTATCTAATCCTTGTTTTTATTATATTTTAATAATCATCTATATTTAATTCAATAAAAATAATTTTTCATAAAAATTAAAAATTTTATCTTAAAATTTTTATTTTAATTATTTATATTAATTATTATTTATAAATTTATTTATATAAATTTGTTTATTTATATGCTTTGTATAACCGCAAATGCTGGTACAAAATAATTTTATATTAATTTTATATCTATTTATTATTTTATTGATAATGAATAATTCTATATATTAAATTTGATGTAAATTATTAAAATTTACTTACATCATTAAATTTTATACATACGAATTGAAAACAATGAATTCCTGACTAAATTAGAATTTATCGAATTTAATTTGATTAATTTTCTTTTTTATGTGAAAAAAAAATTTTTAATAAACTAAAATTTTTATCTAAGAAAAAAATATATTTATTTCTAAATTATAAATTAAAGGACTAAAAATTAGTCTATTTCCTAAAATTTTATTATTTAACTATTTAAAAATTCAATACATTAAAATTTTTCAAAAAGAATCCTGCCTCAACGGTACCTACCTTAGAATATTTTATACGGGTACATCAATGACATACCTTGTAAGAGGAATGATCAATATTTTGCAGTATACACTTCAAAATTTCTTTGTTTAATAATATTTTTAAGATAGAATCCTGTTCCAACGGTACCTACCTTAGAATATCTTATACGGGTACATTGATAACATACCTTGCAAGAGGAATAATCAATATTTTGCAGTATACACTTCAAAATTTCTTTGGTTAATAATATTTTCAATATAGAATCCTGCCCCAACAGTACCTACCTTCGAATATTTAATACAAATACATTGATGACATACCTTGTAAGAGGAATGATTAATATTTTGCAGTATACACCCCAAATTTTCTTCGTTTAATAATTTTTTTTAGATAGAATCCTGCCCCAACGGTTCCTTTTTTAGAATATTTTACACGGGTACATTGATGACATACCTTGTAAGAGAAATGATTAATATTATATATATATATATATTTATATATATATATATATATATATATATATATATATATATATATATATATATATATATATATATATATATATATATATATATATATATATATATATATATATATATATATATATACATATATATATCATAATAATAATAATCAACAATAATGATAATAATAAAAATAATAATGATAATAATAATAATGATAACAAATTTATGTATAATTATTAAATAATTCAAGTATAAAAAAAAATCATATACAAAATTTAAGATTTAAATATATCATAAATTTTTTATACTAATATTTTTTTTTAAAACAAATGGATATTTAATCATTATTATATTAAATTTTTAAATTAGTGATTTTTAATTATATATGTGTTTTTAATAAATAAAAAGTTTATAACAAATAAATATATATATATATATATGTATACTATTTAACGTAAGAACATAAATTTAGTTTTGAAAAAAAAAATTAATTGTAATTTAACTCAAATATGAAAAATTAGTAAGATTTTATTTTTAAAATTAATTTCATAATATTTAATAAATTTATAAAAATAATAATATTATTTAAATTAAATTTATTGTTTATAATTTTTTTTAAAAATAGATATTTATTATTATATTACATGAATATTTTTAAATTTAAAAATAAAATTTATTAAATAAATGAATTAATAATTAATTTAAAATCTTTATAACAAGGTATGTCATCAATGTACCTGTATTTAATATTCTAAGGTAGGTACCGTTGAGGCAGGATTCTATCTAAAAAATATTAAACGGAGAAATTTTGAAGTGTTTACTGCAAAATATTGATTATTTCCCTTCCAAGGTATGTCATTAATGTAATTAAATTATATTAATTCTAATAAATATAGGAAAAATTAATTTGATTATTTATTTAATTAAATTTCATAATTAATTTATAAAATTTATATTTAATAAATATATATTTAAAACTTTAAAGGTTTTAAGTTTAATTCAACTTAAAATTTTCATACAATCTTATAAATCAAAATAAATATTGATATAAATAAAAATATTTAATGTAAATTATTGATATTAAATGTTTTAAAATTATTAAATTTAAAATTTAAATTAATTAAATAAGAATATATCATACAAAAATAATAAATAATTCGTCTGTAAAAAAATTAATTAAGTAAAGAAATTATTATTATAAATGTTGGTAAATAAATTGATCTTATATAAAAGTAATTATTTATAAATATCTATTTAATAATAAATCCAGTAAAAGAAGGAATTATTGCATATGATTAAATTATTAATAATAAAAAATAAAATATAGAAATAAAAAATTTCATATTTTTCATTTCAAAAGTAAAATTTAATTAAAAAATATAAAAATATATATATATATTTAAAGTTATAAAATTATAAAATAAAAAGAAATCATTCCAATTTTATTTATTTAAAAATATTAATATTTAAATTCAAAATACTTGAATTATTGAAGAAAAAAAAAAATTTTCGAAGAATATCTGTTAATTTTCATTAAAGGAATTAAAATTAAATTAATTATGATCATTTAGAAGTAAATTTTCCTAATATAAATAAATAAAATTATTAGAGAAATAAATTTTTGTACTGGAGAATTCAAGAAAAAAAATTCAATTCAAATATTTATTTATTTCGATATATTACACATAAAAAAGAGGGAGGCCTATTTTAATCATTATTCTTATTATTGAAAATAATATTTCTTTATTAAAAAAATTTGAATTAATTATAAACAATGAAAAAAATAAAAATAAATAAAAATTAAATGATTAAATTAAAAAATAATTTATTAAAATCTCTATATTTATTTGATTGAATTTATAGATACAAAGAATTAAACATCATAAATTTAATTCTATTACTATTTATATAAAAAAAAATGATTAAGCAACAAAAATTAAAAAATTAGACCAAAAAGTTATAGGAATAGAAAAATAATATCTGAAAATTTAATGGAAAGCCATAATATAGGATTATTTTGATAGAATAACATATTTAATCATTAATTAATTAGTCTCATCAGTAATTGAAACCAAAATAGAGGTAAATTATTGTTGATAATTTTATTTATATTCAACTTACAATTAATAATCTAGCTAATTAAAGCAAATTAATTGTAAATTTATTGATAAATTTTATTTCATTATTATTGTATATAAAATTGTCTTATTTATTCAAATTTTTTAAATTTGAGAAAATAATTTATTATATTTTATATATTAATTAAGATATTAAGATATTTTAATTTCTTATTTATTATATAAATATTAAATTATTTATATCTTCAAATCTAAATTATTATAAGAATAATTCATTTTAATTTGCAATTTAATATTTTAAATAAATTATTAGATATTTTAAAATTAATCGATAATATTTTTAAAAATTTTAAGTCAAAATTTAAAACTAATTCCTTAGATTTATTCATTTATTTAAATCAAAGTAAAGCCTCTTTAAGTCATTCTATGTATAATCCTAAAATTAAAACAAAAAAAACAAAATTAACTAATAAAATTAAATAATAATAATTTTAAAAATTTATAAATAAAAATGGGAGTACAATTACAATTTTAATATTGAAAATTTAAGAAATAATTGGAATTAAATAAAATTGTGAAAAAAAGGGTAGTCGATTATTTAAAATTAAATCAAAGCCACATTAAAATTTTGATATTTTTTCACGTTCTTTGAATATTTCTTTCGATAAAATAAAATTCAATTTTGAAATTATTATGATAATTAGGATAATTAAAAATGAAAATGAAATTATTTTCATTATTATTTACATTGAATCTTAAACTTTTTAATTGGAAATTAAATATACTTATTTATATTATTTAAATTAAATTAATAGGTTTAAAAATAAACTAGAATATATAAAAATAATCAAACTACATCAACAAAATTTCAGTATCAAGCAGCAGCCTCAAATCCAAAATGATGGATTCTTGAAAATTTTTTTATATTTAATCGAAAAAAATTAATTAATAAAAAAATTGTTCTAATTAATACATGAAATCCATGAAATCCTGTAGATTTAAAAAAAATTGATCCGTATACTGAATCTCTAAAAGTAAAATAAGCAGATAAGTACTCTTTTAATCGGAATGAAGAAAAAATTACCCCTAGAAAAATAGTAATAATTTATCCTAATTTTCTTTGCTTAAAATTTATATTAATTAATGAATGATGGCATCATGTAATAGAAATCCCTGAAGATAAAGGAATACTTGTATTTAACAAAAGGATTTTATAAGGATTAAATATTATAATATTTTGAGGAGGTCAATTTTTTCTAATCTCAATTGTTGGAGATAAAAATATATGAAAATAACATCAAAAAATTCTAATAAAAAAAAAATGTTATAAATAATATATAAAATTATTCCTAATTTTAATCCTCTTAATACTTTGAATGTATGATAACCTTGATATATTCTTTCTCGAACTACATCTCGTCATCACTGGTATGAAATAAAAATAGATAAAATTAAACTTAAAAAAATTAATTTATATATTATAAAATTTAATCACTTTACATATCTGATTATAAAATTAATAATCGGAAATGATATCAAAATAGGTAAAGGCCTTAAAGTGACTAAGTGGAAAGGTTGGAATAACATTTTTTTTATAATTTGATTCTCTTTCATATGTCACTCTTAATACTGAAAATACATAAGCTTGGATTATTGAAACACTAAATTCTAAAATAATTAATAATCTTTGTCTTATCAATATAATAACTAATAATATTATTCTTTATAAAGATTTAGTTGAAGAAATTAAGGTTATTAATAAATGTCCATTAATTATATTAGCTGATAGCCGTACTCTTAATGTTCCAAATCGAATAATATTTCTTAAGGATTCTACAATTACTATAAAAGGTATTAAAATATTTGGAGTTCCTTGAGGAACTAAATAAATAAATATATGATTAGTATTTTTAACTTATCCAAATAATATAAAAGATAATTATAATCTTAATGATGATGATATTCTTATTACTAAATGTCTTAGTGAAAATGTAAGGAAATATTTCTATTAAGTTATTTAATAAAATTATTATATATAATCTAATTAAAATAAATTAATTTATGAAATTTAATTTTTTATTAGATAATATTTTAAATTAAATATTTAAAATATTAATTACATTATTCAGTGCTCAATTTATTTGAGAAGGAAAAAATGAATAAATCATAGGGATAAATGAAAAAATGTAAATTTTTCTTATTGAATTTAATGAGTAATTTATAGATGAAGAAGGATCGGAAATTGAAAATAAATTATTTATCATTGATTTAAAAAAATAATTTCAAAATGTTTCTTCTTATTATTATTATTAACAGTGTTAAAACTAATAATATAAAAAATAATAATTATCATTATGGCGAATAAAATTGAAAAGTATAAATTTAATGATAATCATATTATTGGTCTTATTTGAGGAATTAAAAATTATTAAATTAATTAATTATTTAAATTTGACGAATTTATGTTATAAGATTAACTAAATTTTTATTTCATTTGGTATCTTAATTTTAAAGAACTGATTTTTCAAATCACAGATAGTAAATATTACTTCAAATCAAATATTAATTATTATTAATTCAATTTTTAAAATTCTTAAATGTATTTAGTTTTAATACAATTGGTATAAATCTATGATTAACTCCACAAATTTCTGAACATCGACCGTAAAATAATCCTGGACGATTTGAATTTATTCTAATTTGATTTTATCGTCCTGGGATTGCATCTACTTTCATCCCTAATCTTGGAACAGTAAATGAATGAATTACATCTATCGATCTTATTATAAATCGTAAATTTGAATTTATTAGGACAATTAATAAATTATCAACATCTAATAATTGAAAATTAAAATTTTCTGTATCAGAAATTATAAAAGATTCAAATATTAAATCTTTGAAATCTGAGTATTCATATGATCAATATCATTGATGACCTAAAATTTTAATTGATAAGTATGGATTAAAAATTTTATCTCTTAAATATAAAATTTTTAAAGATGGAATAGCTGAGAAAATTAAAAAAAAAATTGGAATGATAGTTCAAATAATTTTGATTAAATGACCTTCGAATATAAATTTATTTAAAAATTTATTTAATAATATAAAAATTTATATATACATAATTAAAATTATAATTATTACAATAATAATTATTGCATGATCATGAAGTATAATTAAATTTTCAGTAATAAAAGAATTAGAATCTTGAAATATAATGTTTGCTCATGAAAAAATCAATTAAAAATTTATTAAAAATTTTATAACTTTTAAAAATAAAATAATTTATATAAATAAATCTTAAATTTGTTGCACTCATCTGCCATATTAGAAATTTAATTTAATTAAACAGAAATTTTTGGGATTTTATAAAAAGAATGAGATCTAGGAGGATAAGAAAACATTTAATCAATTAAATTATTAGAAATTTTTATAAATAATATTAAATGTATTTTTATAAATCTTTCTAAGATACTGTAAAAAAATTTTAATGTTCTAATTAATAAAATAAAGATCCAATTGAGGAAATTATATTTTAACATACATATGAATCAGGATAGTCTCTATTTCGTCGTGGTACTCCACTTATGCCTAAAAAATGTTGGGAAAAAAAAATTATATTTACTTCTAAGAATATTAAAAAAAAATGAATTTTTAATATTATTTTATGTATTAAAACTCCAAAAATCAATGGATATTAATAAAAAAATCTTCTAAAAATTGCAAATACTGCTCCTATAGATAGAACATAATGAAAATCAGTTGCTTCATAACAAGTATCATGTAGAACAATATTAATAGAAGAATTGAAAAGTATAATTCCTGTTAATCCCCTTAAAGTAAATAAAAAAATTAATCCTCATAATTATCAATTTGTAATATTTTATTTAAGTTTTATTCTATTTAATGATGCCAATCATCTAAAAATTTAAATTCCAGTAGGACTAGCAATAATTATTGTTGCAGAAGTAAAATATGCTCGTGTATCTGCATCTATCCCAACAGTAAATATATGATGAACTCAAACAATAAAACCTAATAGTCCAATAGAGATAATAGCATAAATTATTCCTATAATACCAAATACTTTTTTTTAAATTATTTCATTACAAATTATATGAAAAAATTAAACCAAATCCTGGTAAAATTAGAATATAAACTTCTGGATGACCAAAAAATCAAAATAAATGTTGATATAATACTGGATCTCCCCCTCCAACTGGATCAAAAAAAGAAGTATTAAGATTACGATCAAATAATAAAATAGTAATTGCTCCTGCTAAAACAGGAAGAGATAGTAATAATAAAATTGCTGTTAATAATATTGCTCAAGCAAATAAAGGTGATATTGCTAATTTAGGAATTTTTATATTAAAAATTGTTAAAATTAAATTAATAGATCCTATAATAGACAAAGCTCCTACAATATGTAAGGAAAAAATTAATAAATCTACTGATGGACCTATATGTGTTAAATTAGAAGATAAAGAAGGATAAACAGTTCAACCTGTTGCTGTTCCAGATCTAACAAATATTTTAGAAATTAATAGTATAATTCTTGGAGGAAGTAATCAAAATCTTATATTATTTATTCGAGGAAAAGCTATATCAGGAATTTCTATTATTATAGAAATTAAATAATTTCCAAATCCTCCTATTATAACAGGTATAACAAAAAAAAAAATTATAATAAATGCATGAGCTGTAACTAAAGAATTATAAATTTGATCATTTCTAATTAAAGATCCAGGAATCCCCAATTCTAATCAAACTTAAATTGAGGAGCTGGAAACGAAAAGGGCGCATAAGTTGAGAAACACGTAAAAGTATTGTCCAAGGAGTAAATTTTTCAAACTCACCATATCGATTTTTAAAAAATACTAGCTTGTATAGAATGAAAATCCACACCTTTTTTACATTTACAACTTTTTGAATCAAGTCGTACTTTTTTAAATAAGAAATAAAAACCACATTTCTTGAAAACTCAAATTCAATCACTTTTAAAAACATAAATTGCTGTTTCTCAGTTAATTATGATCGAAATCGTTTGAAATTTAGTACGGGTACGTGAAATGCCTCAGCGCTGGCGATGAATTAATCAGATTTAGTTACATTTTTTTAAATTAATTAATATTTAATTAGAAGTAGGTAGTGCACGGATTACGAAGGTTGTCAACTTCAATGAAATAAAGTGTGCGGGAAAGTTTCAGCTTGACAAAACTTTCAGCGACAAAGTTGTTCCTCAATATTCGAAGAAGTTTTCCTAAAAGTTTCAAATCGATTTATCAAAAAACAGCCGAGATAGAGAACTTTTTGTAACAACGTGCACGGATGGTAGGCAATAAGCTGTCATCGGCATGCAGCAGACGGCCTAACCTGATGGTGTTGTTGAGCTGGGCGACCGCCGTGGCTCAGTTATTGTCAGCTGTGCACGTTCTATTTATACAAAGTTCTCTATCTCGGCTGTTTTTTGATAAATCGATTTGAAACTTTTAGGAAAACTTCTTCGAATATTGAGGAACAACTTTGTCGCTGAAAGTTTTGTCAAGCTGAAACTTTCCCGCACACTTTATTTCATTGAAGTTGACAACCTTCGTAATCCGTGCACTACCTACTTCTAATTAAATATTAATTAATTAAAAAAAATTTAACTAAATCTGATTAATTCATCGCCAGCGCTGAGGCATTTCACGTACCCGTACTAAATTTCAAACGATTTCGATCATAATTGACTGAGAAACAGCAATTTATGTTTTTAAAAGTGATTGAATTTGAGTTTTCAAGAAATGCGGTTTTTATTTCTTATTTAAAAAAGTACGACTTGATTCAAAAAGTTGTAAATGTAAAAAAGGTGTGGATTTTCATTCTATACAAGCTAGTATTTTTTTAAAATCGATATGGTGAGTTTGAAAAATTTACTCCTTGGACAATACTTTTACGTGTTTCTCAACTTATGCGCCCTTTTCGTTTCCAGCTCCTCAATTCTTAGTCTTAAACCTACAATTCCAGATCATATTCCAAAAATAAAATGTAATATTCCAATATTTTTCTGATTAGTAGAAAATATTCATGTTTCCATTTATTCATATAGTTGAAATTTTTAAAACATTATTTTTTTAATATAAAAATAAAATTAATTTCTATGAATATTTAAAAATATGAATATTTTCTTAATATTTTCATTATTAAATTTTAAAATTAACTATTTGGATTTAAATTATTATTATTAATGAAATGAATAATCTAATTATTATTGTTTAATTTATCATTGAACTATTAAAATAAATTTTAAAATTTATAAATTTTAAAATTTTAATAATTAAATTTTTAAAGACAGAATTAATTATTTATTTAATAATTCAAGAATAATATTTTTTTATTATTTTTAATAAAAAAAAATTAAATAAAAATCAAAATAATATAAAAAATATATATCTTTTCAAAAAAAAAAATAGTGTAAAATTATTCATAACATGTTTAAATTTAAATACATTGAATCTTAGAATAATTGAAATCAGACATAAAAATAAAATTTTAATTTTTTTAAATTTTAATAAATTAATTTCTTCAATATTTATAAAAATTATTATAAAAAAATATTTTTTAAATATAATTGAATTAATTATTAAAATTATCATTGAAAAATTTATAATTTTATTATCATTACAATTAAAATAATTTATAAAATTAATTTTTCTATTTATTAAATAATAAATTAATCGAAAAGAATATATTACTGTTACTATTGTTCTAATAATTAATATAAAATATAAAATTAGAAAAAAGAAATTTATAAAAATTTTTTCTAAAATTAAATTTTTAGAATAAAATCCAGAAAAAAATGGCATACCACATAAAGAAAAATTAAAAATTATTATTATTATAGTAATTGGCATTAGATATATTAAATTCAATATAAAACGAATATCTTGATGATCATTTATCAAATAAATAATAATTCCTGAACATATAAATATTATTGATTTAAATATAGCATGAATAATTAAGTGAAAATAAGCTAAAGGATAAAATTTTATTACATAAATTACTAGTTTTAATTCTAATTGTAATGGAGTAGAATATGCAATGATTTTTTTAAAATTATATCTAAAATTTGCTGATTAACCAGCTATTAATACCGTTATTAATTTAGTAATAGTGATATAAAATAATAATATTCTATTTTTATAAATAAAATTTTTAAATCGAATTAAAATATAAATTCCTGCCGTTACTAAAGTAGATGAATGAACTAATAATGATACTGAAGTTGGGGCAGCTGTAGCTGCTGGAAGTCAAGAAGAAAAAGAAAATTGTGCTCTTTCAGCAAAAGCTCTTATTAAAACTGAAATTAATAATATTTTATCATTGAAATTTAAATTCATAAAATTTCAAGAACCACAAATAATTATTCATCTAATAGATAATATAATCATAATATCTTCAACTTGGTTTATTGAAATTGTTCATATTTTAGAATTATAAGAATACAAATTTTGATAATAAATAACTAGACAATAAGAAACTAACTCTCAGCCGTTTCATCCTAAAATTAGAGAAATTTTAGTTGGTCTAATAATTATTAATAATATAGAAATAATAAAAAAAAATACTAAATGAAAATATCGAATATTGTATAAATTATGATTTATGTATTTACAACAATAAGATATAATTATTGTAGAAATTAAGAATACAGTAAATAAAAAAAACATAGTAATCTAATTTATGTAAATTGATATATTTATTAACAAAAAATTTATAATTATTAAATTTTATTCAATAAATAAGTTTCAGTTTATAAATATAAATATGTGACCAAAAATAAATATTAATAATCTTATTATTAAAAAATAAATTCTTCTTAAATAGTATAAAATAATGTATTTAAAACAAATTTTGTAAGTTTGATTCCACAAATCAATATTTTTAATTAAATTATTTAAATTAATGAAAAAAATTAGTTTTAAAAATTAATAAATTTAAAGGTAAAAACTAAGAAATTAATATTAAATATCAAACTATATTTTCAGAAATAAATTTTATTAATTTATCATTTAATATTTCATGAAAACAGTATAAAAATAAATAAATATTATAACATGCACTAAAAAATATTCTTAAAATTAAAATTATTATTATTATCTTTCTTCATCTTAAAATAATTATAATGATTATTATTTCTCTTAATAAATTCAAAGAAATTGGTAAAGCTATATTATTTATACATAAAAATCAAAATATTATAATTAATGGTATAAAATGCACTATTCCTTTATTAATTATTATATTTTGACTCTAAGATCGTAAATAAAAATAATTAACTTAAACGAATATTCTTGATGAACAAAACCTATAAGCAATTATTATTAATTCACCATAATACCCTTAAATTTTCATTGAAAATAATCCAATTAATATTATTTTCATATGGACGACAGATGAATAAGCAACAATAATTTTTGTATCATAATGTTGAAGACATAAAAATCTTGAAAATTTTATTCCAAAAAATCTTAAAATTTCAATTCAATCATTTAAAATTAAGGAATTGATATTCATTATTACAATTATTTGATACAATCCGTATCCTCCTTTTTTTAATATAATTCCTGCTGAAATTATAGAACCAATTACAGGAGCTTCTACATGAGCTTTAGGTATTCAATTATGGAATAAAAGTATAGGTAATTTTTCTAAAAATGCTTGAAATATTAAAAAATAAGAAATAACTCTTCAAAATTTATTAAATAAAACAATTTATAAAAATATAAAAAATCTTATCGAATTAAATATTTAAAAAAAAATAAATAATAAAATTAATAAAGAAAGAGAAAAAAATTATGTATAAAATGATATATACAAAACAGCTTTAAGTCGTTCAGGTTGGTATCTTCATACTATACTTGATAAAAAAGTAGGAATAAGACTAAATTAAAATATCAAATAAAATATAAATAAATTAATAAATATAAATCTTATTATTTAAACTAACATTGAAATGATTAACAAAAATAAATAAATTGATATATTAAAATTTTTTTTTCTCACTATAATTACTAATTTAAATAATAATAATGTTAATATAATAATTACAAATCTAATTTTAATAATTATAAAATTAGAATAAATTATAATAAAATAATTATTATAATTCAATGATAAAATATTAATGAATTAAAATATAAAAATTAAAATTCTTAAAAATAAATATATATTAATATTAAAAAAAATTTTAAGTTAAAAATAATATAATTAAATAAATTAAAAAGTTTATCATAAATTTAATAATAAAAATCTAAATCTGTCTCTTTCTTTATTTTGAATCAATAATAAAAATAAAGTTAAACCTAAACCTCTTTCACAAACAACAAAAATTAAATAAAATAACATTTAATTTAAAAGATTCATTGTGTTTACTATTAATATTAAAAATATTAATAATCTTATTATCAAAAATTCTAATCTTATTAAATTTAATTTTAAATTTTTTTATAAGCAAGAATATAGAAACAATGAAATAATAAATATAAAAATATATAAATAATAATTCAAAAAAATAATTCAAAAAAAAATAAATTAATCATTTATTTCCAAAATTAATATTTCAAGATTAAAGTATTCTTAAATAATTATTATTTTAAGTAAAATATCAATTTTGTTAATTAAATTTGTAAATTTGAATTTTATTTATTTGAATAACAATAAAATTCCTAATTAATATATTTATGATAAATTAATTTTTACTAACTTTGATTTTATTAATTATTAATTCTTTACGTTCTTATCATAAAATATTTCATTCTCTAATTTTAGGGTCAATTTTTTTATTATACAATATAATATGTTTATTGAATTTATTAATTTTTAATAAAAAAAATTGATTATCATACATTAGATTTTTAATTATTGTGGGGGGGATAATAATTTTATTTTTACATTTTATTAGATTTATTAATAATATAATTACTTTAATAAAAAAAATATTTTTTAAAAATTTTATTATTAAATCAATAATTATATTATCATTTTTTATTATTATAATTTTAAATGTTAATAAATTTTTAATTTGGTACAATAATTTTCACGAAATTTTCAGAGTATTTATATTAAATAAATTAAATTTAATTGATATAAATTCAATATCAAGATATATATATACAATATAAATTTAAATTTATCAATTTCTATTATTTATTTATTTATTTTTTTATTTATAAATTTACGGGACCAAGTCCTATTACATATAAGTGTAAAACTTAAACAATAAAGTAATGTAAGGCGAGAGATCAATATTAAAATAAGTGCTATGATGGACAGTGCTAGGGTATCGCAGTATGAATAGAACAAAACAGTCAACATAATATACCACTGTCATCAGGCAACATAAAAACGCCATTTCAATAGGGAAAATGAAAAATGACAACTTAAAATTATAAATTAAAAAAACAAAAAAAGTTATAAATTATAAATTATAAATTAATACAACGCAGTAAACACAGCTATGGGCCGCTACATGAATTTTAGCATAAGTGGGGCGATAAATGACTTGAACCGGTAAACATTATCGAACACACCGAGGTCACAGCCTAATGACGCAATATAGTTCCATACTCTTCTCAGTCTTGCAGTAGGTGTGAAAAATGAAAAATTGTTAGCGTAGGTACGCTCAACGACCGGCGCATAGTGTCTCAAATTATATCGGATTGATCTTGCGGCGAAGAGACATGTCAGATTGGGGCAATTAACGAGGTCGCGTGCAATTTTATAAATAAAACAACAGTCAATGAGATCATGACCAGACTTTACAGAACACACATTCAACATTGACGCAATAGCAGTGTAGTCATGACTCAGATACGACATCGGACACCGTAACTTATAAGACATGAATCTTAAAAAACGATGATTGACTCTTTCCAAGACTTCTACACGATTTTGGTAATGGGGGGTCCATACGACCGAACAGTAATTTACAATAGGCAGAACCAACGTTTTGTATAAGTAAATCAGCGTCCTGGGGTCTCTGAAGTCGGACGTATTTCTAATCAAGAAACCCAAACTATTGTGAGCCCTAGACGTGACCTTAACCAAGTGCTCGTCAAAAGAGAGCTTGTCATTCAGGGTTACACCCAGATCGCCGATAGACTTAACTGTATTTATAACACTACCATTGAAGTTGTAATCGTAAACAAATGGGTCTCTATGTTTACAAAATCTAACAATATTGCACTTGCGTATATTCAACGGCAAATTATTAATTAAAGCCCATTTATTGAAAGAGTTTAGATCATATTGAAGTCTGAAAGAGTCAAATGGTGACTTAATTGTGGTAAATAGCTTAACGTCGTCTGCGTAAATCAAAAACTGTGCAAAGCTCAAGTAGCGGGGTAAGTCATTTATGAATAAAACAAACAGTATTGGGCCAATATGTGAGCCCTGCGGGACGCCAGACAGCGCCTCAATGGGTCCGGACAAAGCATCACGGTAACGAACAAACTGAACCCTACCCGTAAGGTACGACGAGAGCCACGCATGATACCTGCCCCTGATCCCGAGGTTCCACAGCTTGCAGAGCAAAAGCTCATGGTTAATCTTATCGAAGGCCTTAAAAAAATCCGTAAATACAGCGTCAACTTGATAAGAATTATTAAGTGATCCGGAGACATAATCAACAAAAGACAAAAGATTCGTAGTGGTCGATCTAGCCCTCACGAAGCCGTGCTGCTGCTCTATGATTACAGTACTAAAGCAGTCAGAGATTCTACTTGCAACTATGGCATCAAGAACCTTAGGGATCGCACTTATAACAGATATGGGTCGATAATTTAAAATATCTCTCTTAATGCCTCCCTTGTGAATAGGCTGAACATACGAATCCTTCCAACAGTCAGGGAAGACACCCGTGCTAACAGATTGATTATATAACAGAACAAGTGGATCGCATAGAAACATGTAGCAATTTTTTAGAAAGGCTGAGGGGATCCCGTCGGGGCCCGGACGCACAGCGCTCTTTAAACGAGAGATAGCTCTCTCAACATCCCCGACCTCAATATGAATGACATTCATGCGGTCGATATTATCAAAACTATAATTACAAACACAACTAGAATCACTGTACACCGAACCAAAATACTGTGCAAAAGCATTAGCAATTAAGTGGGGATCACTGAGAGAGCTATAGTGCCCGAATCAGTTCTGTCTTCACGCAGTCCATTAACATAAGAGCAAAAAGCTTTAACATTACGCAACGCAGATTTTTCGACACTAATAATATAATTTTTATAACACGATTTCGAGTGGCGCAAACACACTGCACGTAGTCTTTTAAATTCAATATAGTCATTCAATCGACTCGAGGCCTTATACCTAGCGTGTGCTAGCTTTTTATCCAATATAAGCTGTTTGAGCTCAGAGCTGTACCACCTCGGAAATACGCCAGAATGTGGAACACCGAAGGGCACAAAAAGATCAACACACTCATTTAAAACATTATAAAATACACTCGCATTAACGTTCACATCACCATGCACAAGTCGGGCCTTCCAGTCGATCCCTGACAAATAAGATGATATAGCCGCATAGTCTGCTCTACCGAAGTTCCTCACAGCCGGGCCAGCCCCAACGGACACTGGCAGTTCGAGCTTCACTTCAAAGACCGCGGCAACATGATGAGCATCACTCGACAACAGCACGTCGAAGTTGTCGATCAAGCAGACAATATCGTAATTGCCGAAGAGAAGGTCCAAGGTGTAGTTTTTATGAGGGTGCGCAGGAAAAAGCTGGGTCAGACCGTGGAAGGAGAATACTTCAGTTATTACAGATGCAGCACTCAATAAACTCGGCGGCACATAATCCAAAGCAGTAAAACCAAGGGGGTCAGACGCCCAGTCCAGGTTCCTCAAGTTAAAATCACCAACGTCGATCAACTCAGCATGCATGTTCGACGCCATCACTCTATCAAGATTTATAAGAGCATCACTATAAACCGCACACGACGCATCGGGGGGGGGGGATGTAGGAAGCCCCGAGTATCACTGCACCAGACGAACAAAATATCTTCAGTATTATCTGGTCAATCACGTCGTCACAGTGACACAACGTTGAACGAAGACGCGAGTGAACGGCGATCAGTACTCCTACACCCCGGGATAGGCCAGTGTGTTGCGCATTACGATCCGAGCGATATACAGTATAGTCAAGCAGGCCAAGCTCCGTGTCCAGGATGCAGGGTCTGAGCCAAGTCTCAGTCAGAACAATGATGTCATATGGGGGACTGACACTACTCACACCACTCCGAAACAGACTCAGCTTCCTAGCACCCCCAATGCTCCTCACATTTTGGTAGTAGATTGTGAAGGAGGATCGTTTTTTGAACCCCTGGGTCGTCCCCGTCCTTTCTTGTGTAGTGGCTCAGAGCCGCACCCAGGCACGACAGCCCGAGCTTTACGTTTTTTGCCCAAGTGTGGCGCGTCACAGTGCCTCAACTCAGCCCCAGCCATAGTTGAGGAAGCAGAAGAACCAGACTCAATAGAGTTCCTCCAGCCACCCGTTAACTGTTCAGAGTCCACAATTGTTGGGGTGTTATTAATATATCTAATAGTCTTGACGACACCATCGGCATTAAGTGCGTCTAGCTGTCTGTTCAATGTCTCAAGCTCTCTTCTCTGCCAACTGGTCAGGTCCGCCCTGATATAGCAGGGCTTGGGTATATGCTTCCTCTTACGAATAACTGCCAGGGCATCAGCCTGTGAAGGAAAAGTTACCAACAGGGGCCTAGATCTAGAGGGATCTACCGGGTCACGTCTACCAATGCGTCTGACTCTAAGAGCCTTCATATCCATATCGTGAACCTTACCAAACAAGGCAGCAGCAGAGTCCCTGTCAGCGCCCTGCCCCGGGAGAGCCGGACTATGGTCGGGCTCTACCAAGTTGAACAACAGGACGTTACAAGATCTAACGATTCTGTCATTGAGTTCAGCAGAGATGCTGTCTGCGGACAGGCCGGGCTCGGGACCAGAACGAATGGCACTACCCTGGGAGAGAGCGTCAACATTATCTCTCAGGCCCTGCAGCGATGACCGTATATCAGATATAACCTCATCATGGGATGCCAGCTTGCTCTCAACCGGCTCAATCACTCTCTGGACACACTTAGCCACCACCGC
The DNA here is from genome assembly GCF_036245765.1 of Copidosoma floridanum. NCBI lineage: Eukaryota > Metazoa > Arthropoda > Insecta > Hymenoptera > Encyrtidae > Copidosoma > Copidosoma floridanum. Next base: position 301,950 of record NW_028321908.1, on the reverse strand, counting down.
GTCCGTCTGGGCACTGTAACGGGCAATGGCCCCCTCAATGGCCTGCTGCATTTTAACTTCCCAAGAGGCAGACAACCGACTGTCTGCCTGCGACACCGCGGCCGCGATGACACCATGCAGAAACGGATGAGCTCTTTGTTGGCACTGTGTAAGACCAACGAGTGAAGCAGAGTTCTCCAGAGACAGATCCGCCACCAAGCTACAGGCCGAGCACACGATAAACATTATCTCCCCATTTCTCTCCGTAACACTAGCACCGGAGCTGCGAGCACACTCAACATGAAAACACGAACCGCATTTAATACAGTCAAGGACATTGACATCGGCGTCAACGTCGTCCGCTCGCTCACAGGCAGAATGGGAACATTTGTTACTGCCCATAGTTACAGAAGCAAACACTGAACAATACGAAATATGCCTATAGGCAACAGGCGAAACAGGTTAGGATTGGAGCAGTTTTAACAAGATGCAGATCTACAACGAAGGGCACAAAATCCGATCGCCCCAACAATAACAGGGCAGAGTTATGACACGAGGATTAGTATTAGACAGCTTATGTACACTATTTACAGACTTTATTCACAAAAGATGCCAAGTAGCGGGCATAATAAAGAACCAAGACTTTCGCGCCCGAGAGCAGACGACTATTCGCTACTACTACTATTTATATTTTAATTGTTTTAAGATTAATTGTAAAATTAATTTTTCTAAATAAATTTACTTTACGTAAAATAAATTAAATGAAAAAATCAATTTTAAAATCAAATGAATTGTTAAGAATTATTAATTCAATAATTGTAATTTTACCTACTCCTTTAAATATTCCTATGATATGAAATTTTGGTTCATTATTAGGAATTTGTTTAATCATTTAATTAATTACAGGATTATTACTATCTTTACATTATTGCCCTAATATTGAATTAGCATTCAATAGAATTATTCATATTATGCAAGATGTAAATTATGGGTGATTTTTTCGATTATGCCATATAAATGGGGCTTTAATATTTTTAATTTGTTTGTTTATTTATATTGGACGTGGAATTTATTATAATTCATTTTCTTTATATAAAACTTGAAATTCAGGAATTTTCATTTTTTTAATTACTATAATAACAGCTTTTTTAGGTTACGTATTACCATGAGGACAAATATCTTTTTGAGGAGCAACAGTTATTACAAATTTACTTTCAGCTATCCCTTACATGGGAAATTCTTTAGTTTTGTGATTATGAGGAGGGTTTTCAATTAATAATGCTACATTAAATCGATTTTATTTATTTCATTTTATTATACCGCTTGTACTGTTAGCTTTAGTTATTCTTCATTTAATATTTCTTTATAAAACTGGTTCTTCTAATCCGTTAGGATTAAATAGAAATTTTTATAAAATTCCTTTTAATCTTTATTTTTCAGTTAAAGATATTTGAGGATTTATTTTATTTTTTATTATTTTTTTATTTGTTTGTTTATCAATACCTTATGAATTATCAGATCCTGAAAATTACAATAAAGCTAACCCTATAATTACTCCCATTCATATCCAACCTGAATGATATTTTTTATTTGCTTATGCAATTCTTCGTTCTATTCCTAACAAATTGGGAGGAGTTATTGCTTTATTATTATCAATTATAATTTTAATAATTAAACCATTAAATTTTAAGTATAAAATTAAATCATTTAAATTATATTTTTTAAATCAAATTCTATTTTGAAATTTTGTTGGATTATTTATTATCTTAACTTGAATTGGAGCCTGTCCAGTTGAAAATCCATATATTTTTATTGGACAAATTTCATCAATTTTTTTTTTTTATATTTTTATATATGTTTTTGTATTTCTAAAAAATCTGATTTATATTTAAATAAATAATTATTTAGTTTTCTAAACTATATGTTTTGAATACATATGTAAGAAATCAATTTTTCTAATAATTTAAAATT